>NC_135483.1:115780284-115877784 GCF_052094955.1 Ictidomys tridecemlineatus | reverse complement strand
GTAGACTCAGGTGTCACAACTGTGTCTCATCCTCATTACAGTAAAAAATTTCACCTATCAGATTCATTATTGCTAGATAATGCGACTGAGAGCCTTTGCAGGCCCTCCAGAAAAGTAATTCAGCCAAGCAAAATTATCAGCTAATTATATTTAGAATCAAAAGCCCAACAACTATTTGCAGATAAATTGTATGAATTGAAGTGAATAGATCTGAATATTAAGATTCATAGATTTAGCAGATGATTTGTTAATTGGAATAAAAAGGTCATTTACTAGTCATTTTAACAATAGATCAATTGGAACCCTATTTATTATTTAACTGGTAGTGCATAAGAATCGAAATGATGAATAATTGTATTGTTGTCATGAGATGATCTTTTTTTCAAAACAACACAAAATATAATAAATTTGTGACAATAAATATATAAATTTCATTTATTTCAAAACATAGTCCTGCAAGACAGTCCAAACAGTAAAATTTAGCAGTTTAACAAATCAAAAATATGACTAGAAGAGATGGTGGTTGTTCCTTGATTAATTAGAAATATAATCATGAATAAGATAATCTACAAATAAAAGTTGAAATCTAAAATTTATAAAATTTTTCTTCCTAAATCATTCAGTGCTATTCTTGTCTTACTATACAGTGTTTTAATTAGCAGAGGTTTTTAGGAATTGGCATGGTACATACTCATACAATGACTCAAAATGTAAGTTGGCCTGTGATTTTCTTTCGGGGAACAGAATACTCTAATTCAAATCCATTATTAAAAAGCAGATAACATGTGCACTTTCTGAAATGCCTGGGACTTCACTCTTTTGATTTTACATAATTATAAGAGAATGTTCATATGTATTTGCTTTTCGGTTGGCACAGCATTTGAAACCGAATGTCTTCAGATAAAGTGCATGTTTTCTTTTGGTTCATGAAGGAAATCACGGGTTTATATGCTCAAAACTTTTCATAATGCTTTATACTACAGTACAGTGTAGGGTACAGCTGTGCTTACAGTAAGAATTTATATGTGTGTATGTAGAGGAAAAAAATATTTGGTATCAGTTTGGATTCTGAAACTAATAACTGGTAACTAGAACTTGTACCCTCCCACTGTGTTATCTCATAACTTCTATCAGTTCTCAAGCAAAACTTTTAACAGCATTTTTCCAAAATTTGCAGCTCAAAATAAATACTTTTCCTTTAAACTAATTTCGGTTTAACATAATAAAATAGGGAAAACATCATCCACTTAAAACAGCTTAAATTGCATGTACTTTGTCACTGTAAATAAACAAGGTAAACATTGACATGACTTCAAATTATTCTTTGGCTGAAAAAAATCTGCAGTTCAAAATAAATTCTGCCTTTGGTCAACATTTTGGATGCAATTCAAAGTTTCTCATAAAATAAACATATTTTAAAGAGTGTTTTGAATTTCACTGCATAATTTCTAGCCAACAGAAATGACAGTGGTATCCTTAAAGCTTATTATATGTCAGATCAATAGTTATAACGTGAACCTAACACAGCCATGGGAGAGGTCATACCTTTCTTCTGCTTAACCCTTAACCACTGGGATGGGGAGGAAAACATCTCATAGGTGTCCATGGGGAAATCTTGTCACAAAGTGAAACTTTCATGTTGGTTTGTTTAATAATAAAAGAATCCTTTCCTAATAAAATGGAAAGTGAGCTGAATTTTTAGTCAAAAAAGCAAAGGGTTCATTAAAGTAATCTTCATGAGAGTTTTTCAACAAAGGAAAGAGTTTTACATTCTGCACAATAACAAATCGTTCCGAAGCATGGGCTTAAAATGAAAATGTCCCATCACAACAGATTGTAAATTTTTTTTCTGCTGCTTTTAAAAGTGCCTCGATCATTTCTACGGCTTCAGTGCTAAAGTTAAGTATTTGCTATTTTATTTAAACATTTTTTGAAAAATGAACATTCTGAGGCTTTGCAGCATTATTAAGAAAAGCTGTCCATACTTTACCATGTTGTTACATGTGTTTATCTGCTGATTATAAAATGTGTTAAACAGTATTTTAAAAACAAAAAAAAATGCAGCACTGCGCTTTGATTAATTCAGTGAACAAAACATATGCTGTTAGTTCTGTTCTATGAAATTCATATATGATCAATAAAATCTTTTAAAAGAGCAACTTTGGCTTTTAGGACTGCACTGCCGACCATGCTTTTGTCCCAGCTAACTCTGGGTTCTTACTGTTAACTCAGGCAAACAAAACCACTTTCTTAGCTAAGATGATAATGTCTTTTTGATGTATTCTCACGCTCTTTCTAAAATTTCCTTAGGTTGGAAGCTGTTTATTGTGGTTGTTACCCCCTTTGTCCCAAAGATTTGGTTTATCCTGAAATTTTTCCAGGTAACTGCTTTAATGTGCTTTTGTCCTGGTTGTGATTTAATACATGATTCATGCTAAATTAGAAAGTTTGAAAATAAACTTAGGCAGGAGCAATTGTTTATTTGGCAAGTCAACATGTTAGTGTTAAGGAAAATTTTATGTGTTTTAATACATTAGAGTAAGCTTATATTTACCATCTGTTCTTTTAAGATAACAAAAAAGGCAAGTTTTCAAATAGCATTCTTCATTGTTAGCATACACATCCCATAATGATGGATTTTTATAAGCAGGTCAGTGTTGCTGCAATTGCTTACAGATTTTTTTAATGATATACACAGAGAAAAAAATCAAGGACTGAAAGTCACACCAAATTATTTAAACAATTGACTAGTTAATAATATGCAACTGTTGTACAGGGTACATACGGCTATAGTACCAGTTCTTTGAAAAAAATTCTCATCACTAAATATATCACATATGCATTGTGCTACATTAGAATAATGTATTTTAATCACCCAAAGGAGATGTCTAAACAGCACAACTACACAGTCTTATTTAGCATTAAACATCCTTGTGAGCTGAGGTAACCTTATAAAATCATGCTTAAATAATGTAAAACACGAGGCGGCACAGAGCAATATGCATTTTTAATTAGTAAAGTGACTAATATCGAGTGTGTGCTTTGAGGTTTTTGTTTCATTAAAAATGTATCTGTTTTTCCTGCAGCTGAATATCTGTATTCTACACCTGAACAGCTTTCAAAAAGGCTCCAGAATTTCTGCAAGAGACCAGATATTATAAGAAAACATCTCTATAAGGTAGTTATTGAGAAGAGATTTACGTGGTATAAATGCCATATTGAAGTACAAAGAAAAATCTTTAAAAAAAAAACATTTAATTAACATACTAATGTTTAAAGGAAACATGCTAGGGAGGGATATTAGTTGTTACACTAACAAGGATTAATTAAACTGGATGCCAGTTGTATTAACCTAGGTCTTATGAAATACGTGCACTTAATGCACGGTACATGCTTTTTTTTAAAATTTATTGTTTTCTAAGATGACTGTCCTTTACATTTAGCCCCAAGAGGCTTATAAAAATGAACCTGGATTAATGTAACTCATTAGTTTAAAAGGAAGTAAAGGAAAGATTCTACAATTATACTAATGAGGATAAGCCTTTCTTCCCATTATAATGAAATCCTCAATCCTCAAAAATTCAGGTGAATGACATCAGTGAAGTTTGGTGTTCATCTTTGAACTACTTTAAAGATGACTTTCAAAAGTTGAATATTTCCCTCGTCCACTTTAATAATGTGACATGACAATCCTCCGTTTGTTTAGAATTAAGACTGGGTCTCATCTCTGAAAGGCAAAGGCAAAAGGAAAATTCAGATATATAAATAGCATCATCATTCAGTTCGCTCATTCATTATCATTTTCCTTTTATTCGAATTGGAATTTTACTTTGTCACACCAACAACACAAAAAAGCCCCTCCTAAAAGTCTGAGTAATTGAAGTAGGATAAATTTCCTTTATGAGTTTTGAAGGTGGCTCTAGGCCATCAGTAATATACCTTTTTATATTCTTTGAACATAGCATCCTCATTTTACATAAATTCAGTATAGTTTACAATCTAGCAGTTTTATAATCTAGCATATTTTAATTTTCCTATGTTAATGTATAACCTTCTACATGTAATGCAGTTCTCTGCCTTTTTCTCTCTCTTCTTTGCTCATGGCCTAAAATACATATTTACATAGTGATACATCAAAACATGACTTTGTTTCTCCAGGAAACAGTTAAACTTCGAGAAAAAAGGAGAGAACCAAAAATGCAATTTAACACCCAATTTCAAGCTCATTATCTTTCATTGTCTATTAACTTGGCAATGGTTCAGAAGGTAGCTCATAATAGTTTAAAATGCTGACTGCACACTTCCCGGCTTCAGTATCACTCCTTGAGTCAATACTGTTGTATCGTACACATGTGAAGCTTCACAGAGAGCACAGTCCCCCAAGCTTTCCCCAAACATCTCTTAATTTTTAAAGTTCAGTAGCAGTTTTTGTTTATATACAGTACTCGTTGAATAGTTTCCCATATGACTGTCCAAATATAAAGATTATGAAAATTAAGGAACTAGATTTAAGCCTTAGTACAAATGGATTCATTTTCTACACATGACACACACCTATTTTCATTGAGCTTACCATTAAATTATTGACTTGTTTTCCTTCCGGTGCAGTTTTGATGAGGTATTTAGAGAAATATTTCTACCATCAAAATTTATCAGTTTTTAATATTGCTTCAGGTTAGTCCTTATTAACTCTGTTATTCCACATGTGCAAATTTTTAACTGTTTCAAAAGTTACTGCAACAAGTTGTCTCTAGTTAGAAAAGAAAGCAGATCTCCAGTTGAAATATTTTAATTCAGTTGCTGCCATAACATTGCTGTAACTATTTGTTTTACAAACAACTTCTGGAAAAATTCTGAAAGAATGTTAACTTCGTAGTATGCTGTTAATATACAAAATCATTCCTTATACAGCTAAAAATGTAACCTATATGTTAAGTGTTGCTTCACTGAGTTATTACATGCTAGTGCTCACATATATCTTCAGTTTGTACATCATAAAATCCTCCATCTCAAAATTTTATAAATAAGTAATTCATGCCTAAGCATTTATAAGAATTTATATGTATAATTCATTTTTAATTATTTTACCATGGATTTTTATTATAAATCTATACTTTCATATATATCCTCATTCATAGACCTTTGTGATATTGTATATAATAATTAATCTCAAAAATTAAAGAAATTTGTCCTGAATTACAAGTAATCAAGAACTTTAAGACACAATCATGAAGAGAAACTGGCATTTTA
Source organism: Ictidomys tridecemlineatus (assembly GCF_052094955.1). Lineage (NCBI taxonomy): Eukaryota > Metazoa > Chordata > Mammalia > Rodentia > Sciuridae > Ictidomys > Ictidomys tridecemlineatus. The sequence continues at coordinate 115,872,534 of NC_135483.1, read as the reverse complement.
CAAGGTACTCAGTTATAAATCACAAGGAAGGACCACAGATGTAGTTTGATGTAATAGGATTTTGATACAAAACTGAAAAAAAATATGCTTTCTAAAGATATAATAAATTCTGGTAATTTTTCACCTTAAGGTTTTATAAATATACAAGTTTTCAGGTAACATTTGCTTTCTTTAAATACTAAAGAATTATTTCCTCCAAGACAGCTTTTTACCTATTTTTCCTATGGAATAGAAGAGGACTTTTTCTGTGTTCTATGAAGAGAATGTGTATATATTTTTTTTAAGATTTATCCCATTGGGCAGTGCTGTTTTGGTTTTATAAAACATATGCTTCTAAGATCTAAAAGGATAGAATGTCACTGAATTCCTTAATTTGTTCTTTTTTACATTTTTACACCTTACTCTTTTTTTTTGTTGTTAAAAGTTTACATTTTAAAATCATTTCACTTCTTATCATATAGAGTTCACTTTAGGATAGAATTTTTCATATGGATTCACACTTAGAAATTTAATGACTAGAATAAGGCTACTAACACTTGGCTTTCTTCTCACATGAGACATTATACTTTCAATATGAGTGAGAGTTTTGGGGCTATAACTTGAAGCAAGATTTAAAACAGAATGCTAGTAACTGAAAAGCAGAAACAGAATTTACTTTTTTTCTTAAAGTGACTCTACTACAGAACTCTGTGTTCATGAATTCTTCCCTGAAATTTTAGACCTGAGATATTTAAATTCACCATGCACAAATGTGCACTCAGTAACACACACAGAGATACATGCACACAATTTTTCTTAGGCTTGTTAGAGAAATCCAATGCATGCCAAAATTAAATGTTTCCTAATAATCTTAAAAATCTAAAACTATTTTCTCAATTTAAAAAAAAAAATGTAAGACCACATCTTAAAAAGTTTGGTCATTGACTATAACTTTCTTGAAATCTTGGGATATATCCTTTTCTAGGTCAAGCAGAGGCATTGACCATGAACTTATATAGAAGAAGCAGGTTTCAATTCACAGAATCATAAGAATAACTTGAATACAGGTCTCTAGAAGAAATCATAAAAATAAAAATCCAAGGATTTACTTCTTAGACTAACAATAGTTCCCCATTTCCAACCCAAACAAGTCTATAACATGAAATTGTATTTTTTGGCCTCGCTTTTACTAAGTGATGTTACTTACTGAAAATCTCCAACAATGTTTGTCTGCATGCTTTTAGAGAACCTTTGATCATTTCATTTTAAAATGTTTTATAAAAGCATTTATAGATAGTCCCTTGTTAACAGCATTGAAAACAGAACACAAGTACAAATGGAGCAGTTGTAAGGAGGTGGACACCACCTGGACCAACAGAAGAGATGTCATTCCCGCACTATTTCTCATTTACTTTTATTTACAAATTGAGCAATATCCTGTGCAGGAAAAAAAAGAGAGAGAGAGAGAGAGAAGGAGAAAGAAAGAGATTCTATTCTTTCTTCTGCTTTTTGTGAGTGACCTGCTGTATTTTAAAGTTTTTTGAGATCATAGCTGCTGAGTTTTAGTTTGTTCTTCAAGTTCCTCAACATTCAAGAGAACTTTAAAACCTGATGTTATTTGTAGAGGAGAAGGATTTTCAGATTTCTGCCTAAAATTCATTCCAAACAATGATTGAGAGTACAATTCAGACTTGACACCCAGAAAAGCCATTTGTGGTTGTCTTCATTATGTCAGCTAGGTCCATCCACACCACAGCCAAGCTACTCTAAGTTCCCCTCAAGACACTGGTCACTTTAGAGGACCCTTTTAACTGAGCTTATATTCTCAATGTAAACAAGGTCACTGGCATGAACACACCTCCAAAGTCCTTACTCTTTCCTTAAAAAAATGAAAACTTAAATGTTTAAGGTATATTGAGAATATACAAAATCTGCACTGGCAGAATTTAAGAGAAAATTTGTCTCAAGTTCAGTGTTTTCCTCTCTCACTCCTGTCCTGTCCTCCCTTCTTCCTCTCCTTTTCCATCTACCTTCCTCCCTTCCTTTTGTACTTTCTCTCTCAATTTTATTTTGTTTGCATTTCCTTTGATTTGCCTAAACAAAATAGAAGCAATAACCTTTAGCACAATAGATATGCTTTATCCAATCACCGTCAGTTAGAGGTTTTTTTGTCATTCTGTGCTCCTCATTTGCAGCCTGACTGTAGGTGATTTTTTGGCCTCTATATGATTTATCTGAAAATCTGAAAGAATTTTTTTTCAATTGTAATAGCATTTTCCCCCTGAGGTACTGCTATAATGAAATAATGAATATAAACACATTTGAAAAATGTGAAGCACTTTATAAATTCCCAATAATAGTAAGGACATTTATCTTGTGTCTTTACCACTTAAAAGTAAAATTTGCATTAGCAAAAACATTCTTTAAGAGTGTTATGTATCCTGTGTTTATAAAAGTTAAAAGTTGGATGATGAACTTTTAATAGCTGTCATCCATTAACATAAACCAGGAAATATGTATGCAGCAGAATGTACCCATTTGCAAAAAAAAAAAAAAAAAAAAAAAAAACAGTAGTTTTCTCCCATAGTTGGAAACATAGTGACACTTTAAACCAATCAGAAACTGGGATTTCCTGAAGTGGTGGAACTCAAGGACCATTTACTTAGTGGCTTTTTGAAATATAATTGACGTAAGGGATGCAAATTTGCAATATGAATTTTCAGCCTCCTTTGGTGTTTCAGTGGTTCATGCTTCTTCATTACTTTCTCTTCTCTCCTTCTCCCCGTTACAGGGTGAAATGGCTCCGTTTTCTTGGGCAGCCCTACATGGTAAATTCAGGTCTCTGCTTACAACAGAACCTAGGGAAGATTTGTGACAGATGGGGCTAAGTCACAAACTTGCAGCCTAAGGCAGAATCTGAAGAACTTTCCAGAGTGTGCCCATATTTACCTGATCAGAGAGAAAAGAAAATCTGCAGAGGAAGCTGAGCCTGGCTGCTTGTCATAGCTGACACAGAGCCATCTGCCACAAACCTGTGGCGGCTTCAGATCTCCAATCCCTGCCACCACCCCAACTCAAATTAAATACAGATTCCTAGAGACGTTATGATGGTTACACATGTCCTCGGCATCACATGTAGGAGACTGTTCAAAAAAAATATGTGGCCTGTTGTATAACCGCACTCATGTATCCCATATGTGGTGCCACATTGAATTTCCGGTTGAATCCGTTTTTATCCTTTGTACTGGATGACATGGTGCCTGAATTCTTTCTTTTCGCCGACACGATGGCAGCCAAACTGCAGCTTCAAACGCTCACACTTGGCTGAGTTTCTACCTAGGTTGCCAGGTTATCATCGGAGCCTTCTTGTGTCCTCAAAGGGCCACAGGGCCTGAAAGGAAGATCAGAATACTACCAGACTAATTGGGCAGCCGTCTTAGAATTGTTTGTGGGCAAAGGGCTGCTTTAGCACTTTTCTTTTAGCAAATTAATGACTCTCTGGCACAGGAGTTTTTAAGTGAAGGTATTAATAAGGAGTCTGGCAGGTATTCCCATGATTCACAGAGTTACATTTGCATTTAATTAATCTTAAAGAAAGTTGCAAGATAAACAGCTGTAATTCGGACAAACATGGCATATACAGTCAGTGGATCCACCTCACCCATAAAATGAATACCGAGATACTTAATTTTTTTTTCCAGGAGTAAAAATAGAGAAATGAAAATACTTCTAACAAAACCAGTAATTTTGATACAAATATTCTCCAAAAATATTTTTAGCCAGCTACAAATGTAATCTTTTCAAGATAAATCGCTTATGATTCCAATAGTCAAGCTTCTGTATTTGTTGATGTAAAAATGTTTTGAATGACTAGATTGTAAAATAAGTTTTTTAATAAAGTGCCCACTGCAATTTTTAATTAGCATATTCATTTACGTATAAGTGTGTGCATCTATCTGTATGTTTCTCTCGCTGAACATTTTCCTAGTGTCAGAGACAACGAATACAATTGTTTCTTTTCCGGATGAACAAGGATCTGTTTTACAAATGTTTGTAAGATATTATGACATTTCCAAGATTTTCTTTGCATTCTGGAAAGCAGGAGGTAAACATTTGTAGTCATTAAGGTAAAGTCTGTTGATAAACCATCTTCTGTTTACTGACAGGTAAATTGTAATTTTCCTAGCTTTTGAAATGAATAACTTCTATACACCAAATAGTGAATAGCAGCCAGGGAGAGGTGGCTAGACAAGGGCCAAGCCTGGCTTTCTGGTTTCTAAAAGGTCTGAGAAGTCTTGTAAGCAATGGCACAGAAATCCAATAGGGCCCATTTGACAGGTAGCAAAATTAACAGCAGGAAATAGATCAAGGTTAGGGAGCCACAGGAGGCTTCAGGAGAGAGGCAGACCTGCAAATCAAAGAAAGCAGAAGTGAGAGTCCATGAGTACTGGAATCTTCGAAACAGCAAGAATAAGAAGCAGAAACAACAAACTCTGTCTTTAAACAGAGACTCCTCTCCCCATCCAGTATGTGGTCCACAGTATATGATGGGCCACCATACCACTGGCTTCTAGTCCTGACTTAAAGGGAAGTCACTGAACAAATTACCTCCTCACTCATGAAACTATTTCAGAAGTCGCTTCCAATCTAAGACTATAGAACCTGAAATCTAGCAGAGGTACTCCATTTGAAAACAAAACTAGATAAATATAAACAAAATAGGATTAAGTTATTCATAGACACTTCTCTTGGGCAAAATTATACTTTATGAGATTAAACAATCAAAAAGGTGCTACATCACAGATGACATCTTCTTGAGATAATATAAATCTCACAGCCAAGAAGTCATGTTTAGTTTTACTATTTTGAAAATTTTATGGTGGGTAAGATCTTATATGCAGCCTGATGGTGGCTCATGCCTGTAATCCCAGTGACTCAGAAATCAGGACAATCATGAGTTCAAAGCCAGTCTCAGCAACTTAGCAAGATTCTGTCTCAAAATTAAAAATAATAATAATAATAATAATAATAATAATAATAATAATAAAAGGGTTGCAGATATAGCTCCATGGTTCAGCACCCTTGGCTTAAATCCCCAGTACAAAAAAAGGGAGGGGATCTTATATACAGATCAACTATCCAAATTTGTTTTCTCACCAACTGATAGGGTGAAAAAAAAAGTATTAAACATCTAAAATATTTAATTTTTTTCTGATTTTGGCAAATATTATACTGAAATATACCTGTGTATGTTTACTTGTTTGTTCCCTTCATTCATAAAATCAAATCAGTTCATTTTCAGCTGTGCCTATCATTTCTTCTAGGATAAAAACTTTACATTAAAGTTGTTACTTATAAAAACAAGGTTATCGGATTTGGCATTAGTACACCTAAGCAATAAAAGTTTTATGAATGTATCATTCTGAGCATTTAAAAATACGTAAATGTGTTTGTGTGCCCGTGTACCTCTAATAGATATTTACTTGAAGTCAGCGGATAACTGGGAATACAAGTTGACTCATTAGTTCCTATTTCTCCTAGTCTCCAGAAAGAGATCACATACTCCCATTATTTCTTGTTTTAAGTATTTTTTGTTTGAAAATTGTCTTTCTTTTTTTAACCTTCAATTTAACCCTCACTTTTATTCATTTAAATGTCTGCCTATTATCAAGACCTATATGTGATGTCTAGGATGTTTGCCCTAAATTTACTTACTCCATGTTTCTATAATGTTGATGGCACACATAGTTCTTAACCCACTTATTTATTCCATGTTGATCAGGAACAGGTCAAATGAACTTTTTCAAGATGTTCCTGGTTTAATAAGTATCCTTCAAATAAGGTTAAGTTTTAAAGTCCTGTTCTTATTCTCAGTCCTTCAGACATGCCACATAAAGATAGCAGCAAAATCCCTAAGTCGATGGAAACCCTTAGCCATAGAATGCTGCATGGATTAATTTCAACACCTTAAAATGCATCTGGAAACAAAGACTTAATTTTATGTTGAAGGTGTTAATTATATTTGATATTTTTAAAAGTAAAATCTGTTTTTAAAAAAGCATCTGCTACCCAGAAATATGAGACCAAAAGAAATTTCACTTGTCTCAAGATATTTTCTATGGGTGATAAAATCAGTCTTCAAAAGATATTCCATGCTTTCCTTTAATGCTGACATGTTCTTATTCTTATTCTTAATAGACTATTTTAAAAAATATTTATTTAACTGTAGAGGGACACAATATCTTATTTATTCATTTTTATGTGGTACTGAGGATTGAACCCAGGGCCTCACACTTGCAAGGCAGATGCTCTACCACTGAGCCCTTCAATAGACTATTGACAAGTATTGCCCTAACTGCCTTTCTATTTCACTGGAAAATTAGGGAATATTTATTATCAGATCTTGTACTTAACAATGAAGAGAGTATAGTAAAAACCACTGATTCAAACCTGTTTCATTTTAAATTTTCAATTGAGATAAAGGACAATTAATGCATCTGTCATACACCCTCCCTTTGAAGATATTTATTAAAACATAACTGTGAAAGTTTTATAAGATGCAAGCATTTCTACCTAGTGCTTAAAGATATGTGCATATGTAATTAAAATATTACCAAAGAAAGATAGGAATTAATATTCCATTGTGTACCACATTTTCTTTATCTATTCATCTGTTTAAGGGCACCTAGTTTGGTTCTATAGCTTTGCTATTGTGAATTGAGCTGCTATAAACTTGATGTGGCTGCATCAATATAGTATGCTGATTTTAAGTCCTGTGGATACATAATGAGGAGTGGGATAACTGGGTCAAATGGTGGTTCCATTCCAAAAATTTGAAGTAATGGTTACTTCAGAGAACAAATGGGAAGAGCAGGACATATCAGAGGGAGAGCCACATTCATTGTACAATTAAATATTTCTTAAGCTAACTCATGGCACATAAAGGCTAATTATTACACATAACTTCATGGATTTTTCATATCTTAAATGTTATTTTTAGATATACCTTTTGATTATAGCTATAATAACTGGGAAACTTGTAGTTAAATTTGCTACCATGTATCTTCAACATTTCTTGACTTCCTAACTATTGATGAAGTCAGAAAACCATTTCCCTCAAACAATGACAGAAGCTGCTCTAACTAGGAATTGGGAACCAAGGTCTTCACCTCAACCTTTAATCAGATCACACAATGGAGAAAGTCAGATTTCCACTGTCCATGAGTTCCTATTCTTAAGGCTACTGCTCTCCATTTCTATTATAAATGCAAGATGGAAAACTATAGCTCTGTAAACCCTTTTGAAAGATAGTGAAAGAAAGATGAAGGCAGATGTTAAATAGACACTGTATTTTTACCTTGAAAAATTCAGAGCTGCATGTCGAGCTCAGAGCTCTCAGCTCCTGACCACATGGCCTATCCTCAAAAATGTTACCTGTTTCCTTCCCCCTTCAAGACACGAGAACATCTTTGGCATTTCCACTGACCCATGGGAAGGGATCTTCCCTAGTATCTTCAAGATGCCCTCACTGCATGAGAGGCACATATGGCTTATGGAGTAGGATCCTCATTCATCCTCAGCCTATTTTTCTAAATTGAAATTTATGATCAGTGTCTTCAAGGGACATTGCATTAGCTATCATTAGTTGAGTGCTTAGTCTTTCCCATAGCTCTATGATCATGACTTTCAATACTAGAAAAAGTCCCCCAATTGTTTTCATAAACTGATAAAAGGAACTGATTATTCTTGGAGGATAATCTAAAATGCTTGCATTACTTTTTCCATCAGTTATTGTGTTTAAGTAGCAGACCTAAGATAGAGTGCTAGAAGATGTGGTTTCCATTAGGAATATATTCTTGTGTAACTTTTCTCCAGGAATATGAAGTCCTTTGTATTTAAAATTTTTTTTTGACATTTTCAGTATCATTTCACAATGAGAAAAAGTGAAGTATCATATAGCAGCATATTTAGGAGCCAAGACATTCAAAAAGGTGAAGATTTTTTGTTGTTGTTACAAGCCTTTCCCTACATGGGATACTGTCACTGTCACCTATGTGCCTTTCAGAAAGCACCAAGTTCTATGTATATGACTTAGTTGGATCCCTAGTTCTCTTCTACTTTTATCCCCACGAGGCAAAAATGGGAGAAGGCAGCAGGGGGTTGCGTTGTGCTCCACTTTGTTGGTATTAATAGGGAAATGAGAGACCATGAAGTGTGGCCAATATCTTAAGTGTTTATGTTATTACTGTCGTTCTGTCTTTAGGCAGGTATTTAGTCTCCACATCCACATTGTGGTGTCACAAGCTCCACCACTCCCTGTGTTCTTACACTGTGCTGTATTCATTCATAAATTTAGAAAACATCTCTGGTCCTCCTGGTAAGTATTTGTTTTTGTAACCTCTCCATTTTAGATAGGGAAACTGGAGACCTAAGGAGAAGTTGACCTGCTTTGGCTTCCGTGTTGTTAGAGACAGGTCTAGATTATTCCAAGGCTTTTTCTCTAGAGTATGGTCCAGTCCCTTGGTTAGGACCAGCCCTTAACGAAGGAGAATGGGAAAACATTTGTATCCATTTGTATCTATCCCCCTTCTACTTTCTTTTCTCCTACCCTTCACTATCAGAAGAAACATGGAATAATAAATTGCTAATACAGTATCATAAATTTATCTCAAGTCTTACCTGGCTGTATGTGTACTCCAGATGACCACTGAAAGAACAATAAAAAAAAAAACTGATTTCTGGTACTAGAATGTCCACCTCTATGGCACCTGTGATATTTCAGAAGAATTGACTCTTCTCTGTTGCCTTTGAAATCGTACAAGGGTGAGCTGGTTCCTCCATGTAGATATGAGGCTACAAAAGGAGTGTCATGTTCTCACCTGATGCAGGGGGCTGGGGAGCAGAGGAAGCAGTGGGGGCAGCAGTGGCACCTTTAATGGTGCAGTGCCGGGCCTGCTTCCTCTCATCTCAAATAGATAACCCAGAAATTACATCCTGAGACTTTTTTCCCCAGAAAGAAAAGGAAGGGGAGGGATAATGTAAAAAGAAGATACTTCTAATATGGTATTAGAGTGTAATTCATAGGGAAATTTCTGCTGGAGATATGAATTTCTGAAAATAGGGATTTTTTTTAAAGGAAAACACTGACACATCCTTAATTATAGAGTAATAAATACCAATGGCATATTATCTTCTGATATTTCCTCACACAGATATCAAAGCTTGCAGCTGTTTTTGAAAACTGATAATCAAGTACAATATAAGTATATTACATCGTGCACTTACAACACACCCTCTAACTAAGCAGCATCACTGAGCACTTACCAGGAGAAACAGAGCTGCTCATAGTGGAAACCTAACTGAGCACATTAGCTTTGAATGGTGACCTAAGAATCATATTCAAACCAAAATGCCTGTCTTTGCCAGGAAAGGCATTCCAGAGGCAAAGAGCATGCCAAGTAAAAAGCCTTTGCTTCAGGATTATAGAAGCAGCTCTGAAAAGCCAGCATAACTTAATGATCAATCAGGAAAATACAGAGCAGTAACTATACAACTGAAGGAAGCATAAAAATGTACAAAGCATTAATAGTGGAACAGGGAGGTAGAATGGGATTTTACCAGAAAGTACTAAGCTCTTAGAAAGCTGCATTTATTGCCTTCAATCCTGACAGCAGAAAGACAGAAAGAAACATGGTCAAAGAAAAGTATGTGGACAAATGTGGGGGGTAGAAAAGGAAATGAAGGTTAAACAAGGCCAATATGATTCAGAATAAAAGGGAGGGAGGGAAGTCTAAGAAGCCAGCTGCAATTACTAAATGTTACATTAGAAGAGCTGAAATTGAGAGGGGGAGTTCTGGGTATTTTACTAAGTGGATTAATGTCCTCTTCCTTGGGTGTCTGAAGTTACAGATTTTAATTTATTTGGTGCAAGGATTTATTGTGAAATTCTTAATGGGGGTGGTAAATAGAGACAGTCAAACAAGAGAAAAGGTATCTTCTATCAACTGAAAATCTAATAAGCAGGGTTTGAAGCTATGAATGATGGTAAATGGGAAAAAATTAGTTCATGATAATAGAACTTGAAGGAAAATAAGATTCAAAAAAACAGAAAGACTTTTTAAAAATCTCACATAGATGTGTGAAGCCAAGGTTTTGAATGACTTAGGAGCTAGTTTTATTGCCATTCTCCTTTCTCCACCCATTTAAAAAAATAAATCATAAGTCTGGCATTCAGAAACATACTCATGAACATCATTTATTAATATAAAATAAATCCTGTGCTGCTCTTTAGTGGGTGGTAAGAACATGAACTAACAACAACTGGCCTGAATCAACAGCAACAGGATGATCCACTCAACCATAAGAAAGCTATAAGAAAAGAAAAACTCCTAATTTGCTCTTTTACCTTATTTATTTTACTGCAGGATAAAGCCAAAAAGTGGAGGGAGTGTGGCTACATCACAGGACTAGATATGAGAGATTTCTGAACATTTTCCTAAATATGTATCAGAAGGAGGAGAAGGGTATAGAAACCTTGTGTGGTTTACATCATTTTGTTGATTTGCTAATCTACTTTCTGGGAAGGCAGGAAAGAAAGAAGGTGCTCCACCTTCTGCAGTTGAAGCTTCATCATGGTCTTATTCAAGTATGCTGAGTCTGTCATCTGGCTGGCAACCAGTCCACAGATACATTGATTCAGGCATTTGACTGGACAGTAATGTTGGGATCATTTAAATTAAAAATATGGATCAGAAGGTATTTAAAAATTACTGATATGCAGCTACAAATCTTGAATACAATTAGTATTTGGGGGAATGTGGGAAATCACTTAATGTCACCACATGAAAAAGACTTGGGGTGAAAAAAATTCCCAAAATGCTATGGGGAAAATGGTATTGGGGTGAAAAAATATAATTGAAAAATGCAAAAGCATCATCTATAAAGAGGAAGTTGCGTAAAATGACTAAGTAGTATGGCCTTGTTGCCATCAACCTGGTGCATCATTGTATCAGCCAAAAGTAAACAGATTGCTAACAGAGTTTACAAACCCTTCTATTTCCAAAGCTGACCCATTAACAAAAGGGAGAAAATACAGAAGGGTGCAAAGTGTGTTGGCTCAGTGCGATTCTCCAAGGTCATCCTCTGTCTAATTTTAGTGTTAGCAATGAGGACACAGAACTAGAAATTTGTAATGATCAGTGAGTAGGCAACAGAGTCTGCACACTTCTCTACTTTCTATGCAGGATTCAGGACATTGTCAAATTAAACCTGTTTCTTAAATCTCAGGGACAGAGTGGAGATTGTTTTGAGATCATGATTAATTAAAAGGAACAGAAGCAAAGCAGACATCTCTCCCTTTTCTATCTGAGCCGCAGAGCCATAGAGGGGAACTTGTGCTCTCTGGTGCTTGCAGCTATGTTCCCTGGCTTTCAGTCTGCTTGGCTTTCCCCCCTGTATTTCTAATGCTAAGATACCAGGCCAATAAAATGGAGTATACAAAATTGTAAAACAATTTGTGTGTGTGTGTGTTTGTGTGTGTGTGTGTGAGAGAGGGAATGTGTGGGTCTTACATTAGATAATAAATTGCAATATTTTAAGGACCAAATTTTAAAACTTAAAAATGTATGAGTAATGAAGTTTTAAAGAAGCAAAATGTGCTTGAGCAGAGTATTTATAGTCTTTTTTTCTTTTTGTTTCCTTTTTCTTTCTTTCTTTTTTTAAGAGGTTCCCCAGACCTTTGAGTGCATCAACAAACTGTCCTCCTACACGATGGAGCCTGCAGCTGTGATTTGGCCCCGGGCACCACCTACCCAGAGTCACTACCTAATGCATTTTACATTTGCACACATTATAGAAGTGGGGGGAGAGAAGAAGAGACCCTCCACCCCCAGCGTTCTACCTTTCCTTTTGTCGCGGCCATCAGCTGACACATGGAAAGTGTGGTGCATGGTTTTGTTTGCCTTTAATCTGTAATTAAGGATCCCTTGTCTGGAGCTTGCTACCTCTTTTCTCCTCTTTCTGCCTCTCGGGTCTTCCGCCCTTGGTTGGATCTGCCCTTATGCGCTGCAGGCTGGGGGCTCTGGATGTCACTCCTCCCGGCCGCGGCCAGTCGGGAGGTGGTGGATGCAGGGGACTAGGGCGCTCAGCCGGCCCGGACTCTAGTTTTAGCAAAAGTGCGCACCCCAGCACCCGAGCCCCAACAGCGCGTGCTAGTGTCAGATCCACTGCGCCCACATAGCCCCAAGCAGAAAGATCCGCCTGGGAGGTCCGCCGAGATCCTGGCCCTAGGAGTCGCCCCACCGCCAGTCTGCGTCCCCTGCTCTTGGCGCCAGAGCAGTGGACGAGCCCAAATTCGGGTCCGCTTTGGCGCCCACCCTCGACGCTTTGCTCAGTCTGGTCCAGAAAAGGGCGGCGGGGGGGGGGGGGGGAGTTCCACCTCTGATGGCGCAAGAAATAAGGAAGGGGACGTTGAGGTCACAAAGTAGTAACCGATCCCTTCTCGGCAGCTCAGGCGCGACAACCGAGCAGAGCGGAAAGCCGGGGTACCAGGGGCTTGTCAAAAGATGCGGGCACAGCGAGCTCCGGGAGCTGGCTGAGCCGTTGGCCGTAGCGTTTTTACCCACGCGGATACCCTCACACACCCGCGCTGGCACGCGCACACCTCAACATGCGCACACTGGCATGCACACACACTGGCACGCACACTCACTGGCACGCACCCTGACACGCGCGCGCCACTCAGGCTGACACACGCACACACGGCGGGTGGCCCACTGCTGCCCTAGCTCTTTTGTGCAAGCTTGACTATTATTCCCTGAACGGCATCCTCGGGAAAGAAGCGCAACCCTAGCAGCGCAGAACCCACATCTCTATGCCTTTGAGTATTTTCATAAATTCGGTTCCTTGAGTTGACCAGTCTCTCAGTAAATAAATATGATGAAGGTGCACTAAGCAAAGAGAGAAATAATTTCGACACCCTCCCCACAAACCCCACGCATACTTTGAAAAAAAAAAAACTTTTACTTAAGCAAACCCCAGGAGGAAGTGGAGACGGGTACTGAGATTCTATAGAAGAGATTCTGATTATACTTTTTTCAATACTCCTCTCTTTCTGATTCTGGTATATTCAGAGGTGTGATTTAAATCCCACCCTCCGGGCACTTTCTTTTTTCGTGTCAGCCCTGTATTTTGATTACAAACTGTTTCTTTTCCTATCCACTAATTGTTAATTTAGAACTAGTAGGGAAGAGTCATTAAAGGGGATTTGGGCAGGAGACCATTTAGAAGCATCACATTGATTTGTCACTCCTCTGCTCTAAGTTTTCAAAAAACTTGGGAAAATGTTTGATTGTTTGATATTTCAAATTGTTTAAAAGCCTTCTCTGCACTATTATGATTATTTATCAATAAGTATTTATTTGAGCATACATACTACACACTGGACGTATAGGAGTAAAAAAATGCCCTTTCTCCCCAATTTCTGTCCTTTTTCCTTCTATTCATCCAGGTTGTAGCATAATTTTCTCACCTTTTTTTTCTAATCCATAGAGATTATATGCCAAAATGATTCAAAACAGTGACCAAATCATGACATCCATCAATCAAGTTTTTCCTACTAACATTTGCATTATTCCTCCAACTGTAGATTTAGAAATGTGGGTGGGTGAGTTAGTTAAAATAAAAGAAGAGCCCTCTAGGAGTAAAGGGAGACTGGGAGAGGGTGGACCCCGTAAGCCTACCCTTGGAAAGCTGAGCAAGAACACATGGGAAGTGTACTTAGAAGAGACTGTCTGTAAACAATGATAATCAGGGCTTTCAAAATCTTAAAATGGATTGAAATATCTGATTCATTATTTATTCATCACAGCACAACTTTGCAAATCTGAGAACAGTGTTTGGAAACCAAGTGCCTTCTATTTTGTACATCAAATAAGCAGATGGGTCTCCCTTCCAAACTGTGACTAAAGGGTTAAAGCTATAATTTTAGAAAAGAATCTCAGGAAATGACATTAAGATCTGATACATTTCCTTTTCTTTCTGGCAATACTATCCCCCAAAGAAAAAATATATATACTTATTGATATCATGATAATGTTTCCCATTCTGAGTACCGAGTGTCAGACTGATTCCTGTTTATGTAAGTGTTTTTAAAACTGCGAGGACACTTTCACTACTATGAAAGCTGATGAGCCAATGAAGGGGAACTTCTTTTAACTCCATAATAGCAGGTTACGTAGTAAATGAACACTGATGGTCAAATAGCCAATTATGGTATAAATATCCGTTGTTTACAGAGAGGTGTTAAATGAGCCTGTGGAGCACAAAGGATTAGGCCCGTCTAAGCTACAATTTGTTCTTCAACCCATTATGCCTTCCCTTAAAAAGGCCAGTGCCATTGTAGGTAATGTGCACACAGAACGTACTTCTCTATGTTGATTTTAGTTTGCTTTATTTCAATGCACACTGTTGTTTACTTTTTAAAATTTAAATAAATGTCAGCATTGTATAATTTCTATGTTAACAAAGCAGTGAGCAAAATCCCTTGTATGTTTATAAAATATTATTGTTTAATTCACATAGTTTAGAAATTCCAAATGTTGAGAATAGGAAGGAGGCCAAATACCATCTGTTTATAACTATGATGCATCGTAATATGTGTACTTTTAAAAGGAGTTTGGTCAATCATGCCACTATTTTATCTGCTCAGAATATGTTGAAGATTTAAAACGTAATTTACAGGATTACTTTTAGTGGGTTGCATCCAACTGTGAGTTGTAAAGAAATCGGTCTCTTCTGTTTTTCTCAAATTAATCATGTAACAGCCCCAATTAATGGGGGCTGTTAAACGTGTCACTTTTTTGCTTAGCTCCAGAATTCTTCTAACTTTGGCTCAGTCCACCTTCTTGGTGCTGATAAAAACTCCAAGGACAAATGAAACAAAACATTCCTAGCTGTGTCTTTCTGCCAGGAGATAGTCACTTAGAATGGGAAGCAGGGTATGGTAGCTAATAATTAGCTAACATCAGCCCTGAGAAATTACCTGTGAAATATCCTTTGGTAGTGGGTTGAAAAACAGCATTTGACACTCCCTGTTTTAAAATAGTACATTCTTGTCCTTGAGACTTCTGATTTAACTTACCTTTTATTTCAAAGACATCTAATTGCATACCATGTAACAAAAGGGAGCATACTTAGTTGCAATGGATGAGCAGGTTTTTTGTTTTTGTTGTTTTTAAAGTCACAATCTCAAGTTATTTAGTTAGAAACTCTCCCTCTACAAACTAGAGTATGTCTCTCAGCCAGGCCTTCAATTCCAGGCAGCCATAATTCTGATGTCCAGAGGTGATTTTCAGGTCTCACACCATGGGGTCTGTCTTTTAGAGGGGAAGAACTTGAGATGAACTCAGATGTCCTGAAAAGAAATCAGAAAATGTGAAATAACATTTACTAGCACATGATGATGGCTTGATTGATTTTTAGCAAGGTAGGATTAGTAAAAAAAAAAAAAAAAACTGCATCTTGAAGTGTTTTTATAGATAAACATATGCAGAAATATGAAAACAAACTCCCAATAAACTGGACATGTTCTGGATATTTTACTTCTCAGTAGAGTGTTCAATGAAAAAAAAAAGGATGCTGCATGAAGTGGTCTCTTTGTGCTATTTAGCAATATTTATTTTCTCAAACATTTTAGTGTCAGAAGCTTCATTTAAAATTAGAACAATATGTAACTGAGAACATTAAGAGTATCTCATCCAAGTAAACAAACTGACCTATATATTACTTTTTTCAATCTAATTTTTACATTTTAAAATCTATTTGTTTTCTTTTTGGCCAATTCTCCCCCCTCAAACGAATCTTCTGAATCTTCATTTTATGAAAATATGCCTAGACTTGTATTTTTAGAGTAATAAGAAAATGGAAGAAGACGGAGGAGGAGAAGGAAGTAGAAAGAAAGAAAAACAAAAAGAAAAAAGAAATAGAAAAACAAAAGAAAGAAGGAAGAGAGGAAAAGAAAAGAAATGTGAGGAATAAGCAGAAATTAGAGAAAATGGAGAGAAAAGGAGAGGTGAGAATAGGAGAAGACAGACTGTGCTGAAAAGAACTGTGGTAAAAGGTTTTTCATAAAAAGTTACCAAAATTGCTTTGAGTGAATAAGTCAATCATTAGGAGCATCATAATTTCAAAGTAAAACCTAGATTGTTTCATTCAGATATTTTATAGCTAAAGGAAACTTGAAGTGAATCTTTTTTGATACTTGTGGACTAGTTTTTCCATTTAAACACAACATTCTGGTATGAATTCTGTATTCCATATCTGTATCCCACTGTGGGAGACAGGGAAGAAGAACGAGAGGCATTCACTGCTTTTAAGGCATTTACAATTTAGAAACAAGCAGTAAATAGATAAAATGAATAAGACCACACATAATGTACTGTTTTATGTGGCCTACTATAAATGTAAAAATGAGGGCGATTTTAGATGGAGGAGTTTTTCAGACATGCTTTACTTCTGAGTACTTTGGCTACAAGTTAATTTCTAAGCAAGTTAAACAAGACTAAAATGAATAAACCCTTTAGAAATCCTAAGCCTAATGAGTTACAGTAGCTACATAATGAAGATTGAAATTGGCATGTAGGTGTGCATATCTTGATCTCCTTAGAGCCAACTTGGTGCCTTAGTGATGACCTGTCGTGTACATGTAAGTCATTGTGGCAGTCTTGTTATCTTAGCAGCCAAGTCACTTTATAAAATACATGTTAATACATAATTATAGAGCCCTGAAATAACGCTATGCAACTTAAACCATTATTGAATGGGCAGTTATAAGCATAATGAAATTGCGTAAAATACAAAAAGAAAGGAATTAAAAATCAGAAAAAAAATGTATGCAAAACATACAATTCTTCAACTTGAGCCAAAGCATGACAGAAGCTTTTTTTCATCTTGATTTTTGTTGAAGAGTAATAGACCCAAGAAAAAGTCAGTTGAGGACTGTAACTAAACAAACCGTAAGGCAACAAGAGCAAACTTTTTTTAATATTTATTTCTTAGGTGTAAATGGACACAGCACAATGCCTTTATTTATTTGTTTGTTTGTTTATTTTTATGTGGTGCTGAGGATTGAAGCTGCATCCCACCCATGCTAGGCGAGCGCTCTGACACTGAGCCACAATCCCAGCAGAAATGTTTTTTTTTGTTGTTGTTGTTTTTCTAAGAGAGAATATAGAAAGTAGTAAACTCATCCACTTTAAAATTTAAGAAGAAAAGATATAAAATTTAATACACACAATCAATAATAAATATTCTTCAGTTTCGCATGATGGCTAACTAAGGGAAAAGTCTATGTGGAAAATTCAGAGAGATGACTATAATATGGTAATTAATTCTTTACTCTTTCAGCCTTAAAGGACAGAGAGTAGAGTAAGATTTCTTTTGCGTTCAGACCTGCAGCAACCTCAGAGATCAAATCTGCCTCTACAAAAGAAATAAAAGAAATTCTAGTAGCTCTCCAACTCAAGTGCAAGTCTTACTGTTGGCTCCATTCTGACCAAGTCTCTGGATTCTTTGCTCTTGATAGAATCCTTGCCTCTCAGAGGTAAGCCACAGGTGGTTTCTTGTATTATTCTGGTGGACACTGTCCTTTCTGAATATACGCTAGCTGTTAGCCATTTTATTATACATGGGAAGCTCTTTATAAATTTAGATGCATGTTTTCATCTGTGATCTAATTTAGTCTTTATAACATCCTTGTGTTATAGGTAAGCCATAGCTTTCGTTGCAGGCTTCAGAAGAAAAACCTCAAACCATATTGCTAGTAAATTGCAAAGCTGGGACTAGATGTCTAATCAGATGGGGCTCAGTTTCCTCCTGTGCTTTAGGCTGGATTCCCTACTTCCTTCTTCATTTGAGTTGTGATCATAGGAATAAATTACAAACACAGTCTTTGTATTGGGTGGGGAAAAGGAGGAAAAGGAAGAAGAGTAGAAGTGGAAGATATCAAATTAAAAAAAAAACCTTCAGATTTTTTTGTGAAGTAGGGAAGAGTAAGTCTTTAATTTTCTTCCTTTTTGCTTACAGAAATTAACGAGGAGATCAGTACTTCCTAAAATTTGTAACATATAAAGAAAAATTTAATTTCAAAGCTTTCATAGTGCTCTGTGCTTTAAAGGAGAGCAATCTGAAGTAGATGGCACATTGACAGAGATTCTTAATATGTTCCCAGGCATGCATGAGTGGGTCACAAGCTGGATTTGGAGTAGAAGATGAAGAACTACTCAGCTAAGAAACTAGTAGGAATATAAGGAGACTGTAAAAAATCCAATAGGAAAGAAAAGAATATGGTCAAAGAATAGAGGGACATAAGCTAGGACTAAGAAAATGTGTCTTAACAATTTCCATATAGTGGGATATATAGAAGGCAATTATATCATTTTAGTAGAAGGGTATGCCACACTTGATTTTTTTAGCTTATGCTCCAATATAACCTCCATCCATACCCCCAAACTTCTTTGAAAGTCTATTACACAAAAATGACTCGATTTAGTTCCACATTTTGTAATGAAGGCATGGGGAAGGTGGGCAAAGGTGACATTGCACAAGGTGCGACTGAAAGACTGGAGTTTGTGGAAGTGGGACATAGGACAGAAGACATTTGGAGAAGTGGAGGCCTTCTGAGAATGAATACTAAGAAACAAGAAAAGCCTTAATGAGGGAGGTCTTAGAAACAGCAGACCACTGAGTGTTGACGTTGTGGACACTTAGTATTTTGGGGTGCTCAACACCTATCTACCCTTCTATCAGAGTATATTTGAGGAATTAGTCCTTGATTTTAAATATAATGAGGTATGACAATTGAATCTTGCTTTGAATAAAAGAACAAAAAGACACTTTGGTAACCCAGTCTATCTGATCTGGAGTTCCTAGATTATATTCCCCAGAGCCTGCTGTTGGGGTCTTCTTCCCATCTCCATGGTTCCTGGAGTTCCTACCATTGTCACATTTAGACTCTCAGCCTCCCAGCCTTCTATTCTTTATCCATATGATATTTCTCACAGGCAAAGCAAACAGAGTACCTGGGCTCATCTAACTTGCTCAGTCAATAAAAACTATTATTCAGAGGGTGTAGAATGGCTACATCTACATACCACCCTGGCATGTTAGCTTCTCTTTAACTGGCCCACCGTGGTCCTAAGAGGCCTGCAGTGATCGGTTCATCACATCCTCACCATATCCCTTTTCTCAGACACAGAAGAAAGATTTTTTTTCCTTGTGTGTCTCTTCCTGAAGCCAAGGAAAGAGTTTTCTAGAAGTCCATCAAGAAAATTCTCCACAAAACTTTTTGAATCATATATGCATAAACTGGCAAGAGAAATAGGAATGTGGGAATGGTTTTGATCAATTAGAACCTAATCCTAAGCCATATGGATGAGGGATAAATATATCACAAACAAAACTAAAATAAGCCTCCCCAGGATAAGAGAAAGGAAATCGCTGTTTCGTAGATAACCCCTGCAGCACCTTCTTTCAGTAAGTACATTTAAGTCTTCTTTAGTCAGATTGCTTGCAAACAAAGATTTCTAATTAATATATCCTAGTATAAGTACTACTGGGATTACTTAAAATTTTGATAGCTTTTGGAAGGTAGATGTAGATAGATAGAAGTTACTTTTTCTTCAAAGTTATTTCTTTTTACCTTCTATGTGTCAAAAGTTTATTGACAACGACTTAAAATTTCTAACTATGGTTAAAGACTTAACTTTTACATTTACTCATAGATTTCATTTTTGTTCTTTTACTAATTCATTTAGTTATCACTTTCTTCCTTGTTTATTCAAAAAGTGTTATTAGATATCTAATATTGCCTGTGAAAGGCACTGGGTTAGTCAGAAAACAACCCAGACGTTAAATAAAAATTGTGTAACCTCGAACTAAGGCCCTTTCCTCCCACTTTAAAACATTGTTAGAGGGGAGTAGTGGAACAAACATTACAAAGACCTGGATGTGGCCAGCCTTCTTTCTTGCTGACAAGTTTCCCCACTACGCCTGTGTGGGTTTCTCCATTCCTTGTGTTCTGAAGTGAGCCTTGCATTAACAGACAAGTTCTTTGGGGGCTTTAGGAATGAGAAGAGGGAGGAAAGAGACAGAGAACAGAAGTTCCAAAGGTTAAACTGGGGGGGAGGAGGTTATCTTGATGTGAGAGTGGAATTTGAAGACAGACAGAAAGGAGCAGAAGCAGCTGCTGTGTGTGAGCCACAGAGATGGGGAAGTGGGGGGTGAAGAACAGTCGGGGACTCTGTGCCTTTCATGATATTCAAGAAAATACATGAAGCATTTGAGTCACTTTAATATTATTTTTGGTCATTGCAGTGTGTGTGTGTGTGTGTGTGTGTGTGTGTGTGTGTGTGTGTGTGTTCTTAATTATGATGTTGTTCATGTGGGCTATAACTTTGTAGTATCTAGAGCTCTTTTTGATGCAAGCAACAGAAATCAATTCACTAATCAGCAGTAAAATTAGTCTTTGGAAAAGTCCAAGGACATGAGCTTGGGCATTTGAGTCTGAGGTCTCTATGCTCAAGCACTATCTGGAATCTCTTTCCTCTGTTCTCCTCTCCTCTGGATTGCTTTTTCTAGAAGGCCGTTTTGATGTGGTCAGAAAGATGACTCATGTAATTCATATGATCCCTACAACTTCAGAAGAGAGAAGTGTTCATGTCAGACACTGGCCAAAGACACTTACCCCCCAGCCTTGCTCACTTTCCTACACTAGCGTCAGGGGCGAGAGGGCAACTGAGGGTGACATTATTTCAGATGACCATTCCAGTGTTACATTGGATGGCTCCTTCAATTTGTATTAAAGAAACTTTCCAGTTGTTTACAGAGGAACAAGTAGTGATATAGTTTACATTGTATCACTTGTTAACAAGTCTCTTCTTAGTTATATAAGTTACTATCACCATATGGAGTTGGATTTTAACTTAAATTTAGATCTCTAATTGTCTTTTCAAATGTATTCCAAAGGATTATACTCCAAGGTAACTTTGAAAAGAAAGTTATTGGATATGCAGAAGACATACCAAAAAAAATGAGAATAGAGCTGTAAGACACAGTTTCAGCAAGTAAAGCAAAGCAAAATATTCCCCACTGGAGAAATAATTGACTTACGCTTAAATATCATCTAGAAATACTCGAGTCCTTTGCAGATCCCCTAAAAAGAAAAGATACCCTCCAGAAGATTAGCCTGGGTTTCCCTTTGTTGTTGAGACATACTCAAAAGAATTGCCTGTTACATCCCAGACAGTCCAATTAAAGACATTAGAAGAAATTATAGATTTTTCCAAGCTAGAGAGGTTGATATGACCACTTCGTGTACTGTGGACTATCATTCAGATATTGAGTATCTGTTAAAAACTACTTGCTGATTTCTATGAAAAGTTGTTTATTTCTAATAAGAGTCACTTATATGAAAGTCTGAGTTTAACCAAATTGGGAGTGCAAATACAAGCCTGGTATACTTTTTGCATGCCCCCAAATTGCACAATTGGTCCTCATAGTACTAAAGATGTCAAGGTCATGAGAACTGGTTATATAAATTACTTGTGTCTAGAATGATCTGCACAACTATTGGTGATCAAAAGTGATTCAAAATGCTTTTGGCTCTGACTATATGGAAGAAAATAATATATCTTTGTATATAGATAAACATATTTGGATAACCTATTGTAAGTAAACAAAATTGAAATTTGTGTGCACACTGTTTAGTATAGTTGTAGGAGACTGTATTATTGATCTCAATTTCTCCCTATTATAGAATCATACATTGTACATTTATGTTCCTTTCCATGTGAATTTACAGTACCCCTAGTAGAGGAAACAGAGTATCTCCCCAACTATTGATATTGGGTTTAACCAGAGACTTGACATGTCAGTTGACCAAAGGAATTAGATGGAAGTGACAGTATTCCCAATCCAAGACAAAGCCCTAATGGAAATCACATGTTCTGTCTTCTTGAACTTCAGTCATCTACCATGAGAATACCAGAGCCTGGGTTGCCACTATTCCATGAAGAATTTGGAGATACATTAACAGACCTGAACCCGTCTTGTATCCTAGAGCCCAGAAATGGAACCTGCAGTTGAATCTTGGTACAGATTAGTTGTAGCAAAGCATAGACCCCCCCCAAAGGGGGAACAAATGCTACTTGTTTTAAATTATCAAATTTTGGAGTATCTTTAATAAAACTTTATTATATCAGTAGCAGATTAATAGAGTAGTATTTTTTCCTTTCTCCACAGATGTTCTGAAGTTGAAGGTGCATCTAGCAACTCATAACATTGTAGGATTGAGGAATTTCAGTAATTACATAGTTTATCATTTAATTAGAATTAGGGGAAGTGGTACAAAAGGATGTAGAAAACACCAAACACTGAGTCTTAACCTAATCTAAGAGTCAGGAAATGTTTCTTGGAGGAAATGACATTGAAGCTGATATCTAGCCTTTGGCAAGCACACTTGGGGGTGGGACGGGGAGCATTCCACAAGGGAACAATGCTTGCAAGGCTGCTGAAGCAAGAGGGAGCTCACTGCGTACAGAGAAGTGTCTGGAAAGCAGAAAGGAAGCATGCATGTGCCAGAAGAAGAGAGGTTTCCTTTATCACAGTGTAACAAGCTGAACTGTATCTCTCCCAAGATTTGCATGTTGAAGCCATGACCCCCCCAGTACCTTGGAATGTGACTATTTGGAGAGCAGACCTTTAAAGAGATAAAATAAGGTCATAGGGGTGGGCCCTAATCCAGCACAACTTATGTTTTTATAAGAGGAAATCAGAATACAGACACAAATGGGGAAGACACAGGAGAGAGACAGACATCCCAAAGACAAGAAACCCCTGAGGAGAGAACAGCTCTGACACCACCTTGATCTCAGACTTTCAGCCTCCATAAGGGAGAGAAAGCAAATGTCTGTTGTCTAAGGCAACCACTCTGCTGCATTTTGTTATGTCAGCCCTAGGAAACCAACACACAGCGTATATCCAGTTCCAAGAACAGTGCTCATCTATAGTAGTTCAGTATATTGTTGGATTAGTGACTGATGGGAAAATGAATTATATGAAATGGACCATATAAAAAGATTTTCAAACATTTTTATTTTATCTAGGAGCAATGGAAAGTCATGAGGGTTTAAAGTAACAAAGTGAATTCATCAGATTTAGATTTTACAAAGATTCTTTGGGCCCCAGTGGAAACGATTGGAGAGGAGAGAGTTAAGAGGATGACACTGTAGTTCAAGGGAAGACAATGGTACCTTAATTTAAGGTAGGGGCAGAGGAGATTGAAACAGATTGGTTTAAGATATATTCAGGAATGGGCAGGGCTTGGTTGTTGGTTGAATAAGTAAGGTGGAGAAACACTTAGGATGACTTTCTGGTCTGGGAATGTAGACTAGGTTCAGATTTGAGAAGAAGCTCAACCAATACAATTTGAGGGAAGGTAACTTTGGAATTCCTATAGGATTTCCAAGAAAAAACTTCCAGTTGAGGATTATTATGGTATAGATACTTGAAAGTTTTCCCACTACATATACTAAAAATGCTAGAAACAATAAAATATTCTCAATAGTTGAATTTTGAAGAAAGTAAGAGAAATCACCATGGTTGTCAAAAGGAAGAGGGAACTACAGGCTGAGTGGTAATCACCTAAGGGCTGGGGGTAGGCAGTGGGTGGCTAAGGCCTCAAGAACCTAGAGGCTTGCATTTTCATGCTCAAAGAGACCCAGAAGACAAGTTCTTGGGCATTCTTGGGGGAGGAGGAGAAATGAGATAGAATCTCTTATATAAATCCAGAATCATTTAAGGTATACACCCTCAAATAATAGAAATAATATTCATACCAGCCCAAAAAGAAAAAGGAAGCTTGTCTGTCTAGGCCCAGGTGCAGGCTAGAAAACAGAGTTCTTAATCACAGCCATGTTCTTCATGTGAGCTCAGTGTTCAAAATGCATGGCCCTAAAAATTCCATGTTCAGATGTCAGCATATTCTCAGCAAAAGCCAACTGAGAACAAATCTGGTATGATAGAAGCAGACCACACAAGATGTCTCCAGATGAAGCCGATTAAAGGTGGGCTCACCATTCAAGAGAGAGGCTGGCAGGGGCAGGGGTGAGATGCATAGGTTCAAAAGATTAAAATTTTTAAAAAAGAGGAATTTTTTAAAGAGATAGAGAGACAGAGAGAGAGAGAGAGAGAGAGAGAGAGAGAGAGAGAGAGAGAGAGAGAGAGAATTTTGTGTTTTTTTGGTAGATGAACACAACACAATGCCTTTATTTTTATGTGGTGCTGAGATTCGAACCTGGTTCCTGCACATGCTAGGTGAGCGCTCTACGCTGAGCCACAATCCTAGCCCGCCACAAAAGAGAATTTTTTTAAAAACAAGATGCAAAGAGATGTGAAAAGAATTAATTACAATGAGAAATATAGAATAGAGCTCAGGAAGTTAATATAATCAATCATTTTAAGGGTATATTAATATGGCTTAGAGGAATTTATAAATTTGAAAACAGATCTGAGATTAAAAAGATATACATATGTACATATATATAGTGTGTGTGTGTGTGACAAATACACACACAATATGTATATATAATAAGTATATATAATTTATTTCTGAATATATACACAAAAATATATGTGCAAAACAAACTGTAACTTAAATAGTTTATGAGAATAGGAATTTCACAAGGATTTAGTAGAGGGAATGGAGAATAATTACCTATTAAAACAGATGAACTACAAAGGAATGATAATGAAATTGACAACAGATTTCTTAATAGCAACCTAGTGGACAAAACAAAGTAAAATTAATATCTGCAAGTTGCCAAGAGAAAATAGCAGCCAATCAACAATTTTATAGGCATATATACTTCATACCCTGTATTTATGTCATTCAAGCATCAGATCAAATACAAATCTTTCTTTCCAGATGAAGAATGAGAAGCTATGACTCACAGAACTTTGCAGAAATCTTAAATCAAAGTGTTCTTCAATAGAAAGAAATTGAATCCAGGCAAGAATGATGTATAAGAAGCATTAGTGACATAATAGTAAATATGTAGATAAACCATTTTATCTACATATTTACTATGTAGCCAACCATTTCAGAATAAAAAGATGGAACATTTCTTGACTTTATAGTAGTTATTTCAGTGGAGAAGAGGGCAAAATTGTATAATTTAACCATGTAAGTAATGTTTTGTTTCATAAGTTGGATAGTGGACCAATCTATAACTCCATAACTCTTCATTTTTGTGTGTATCTTAAAGTGTTATGAGAATTTTAGAAATAAATGAATTGCATATTTTTTAAAGCCCAGAAAGTCTAAAAATAACAGCATAGAAAACAGATGGGTATGATCACATCTTGTCCTGACATCTTGCATTCTTTAGAAGAAGGATAACATACCATAGACTTTAAGCTTTATGAAGACAAGATAGAAGAACAAAAATAAAATATAATGTTTGCTAGGGAGAATTAAATTTTTTTAAAAATTGATTGGCCCCTCCCCCAAAGAAAGAAAAAAATCCCACAAGGATGGTAAATAAAAACACAAAGTACAATGATTGAAGTAAGTCCAAATATACAAGACATTATAATAATCCAAGCAACATAAAGTTGCCACTAAAACTGGTGCTGAAAGACCAAATTTATATATCTGAGTAAATTATGTTTACTGGAAATTCACGTAAACCGTAAGGTATGAAAAGCTTGGAAGTAATTTTTTCTTTCTTTTCTTTTTTTTTTTTTTTTTGCAGGGGGCCGTGGTACCAAGGATTTAACTCAGGGGAATTCAACCACTGAGCCACGTCCCCAGCCCTATTTTGTATTTTGTTTAAAGACAGGATCTCACTGAGTTGCTTAGCACTTTGCTTTTGCTGAGGCTGGCTTTGAACTCCTGATTCTCCTGCCTCAGCCTCCCCAGCTGCTGGGATTATAAATATGCATGCACCACTATGCATGGCTTGGAAGCAAATCTCTAGGACAAGAAACACCTTACTAGGGGAAAAAAAAAACTATATATAAAGAACTCAAAAAACTTAACACCAAAAAACCAAATAACCCAATCAATAAATGGGCTACTGAACTGAACAGACACTTCACAGAGGAAGAAATAAAATCCATCAACAAATATAGGAAAAAGATGTTCAACATCTCTAGCAATTAGAGAAATGCAAATCAAAACTACTCTAGGATTTCATCTCACTCCAGTCAGAATGGCAGTTATCAAGAATAGAAACAACAATAAATGTTGGCTAGGATGTGGTGAAAAAGGTACACTCATACATTGCTGGTGGGACTGCAAATTGGTGCAACCATTATGAAAAGCAGTATGGAGATTTCTCAGAAAACTTGGAATGATTCCATTTGACCTAGCTACCCCACTCCTCGGTTTATATCCAAAGGACTTAAAATCAGCATACTATAGTGATGCAGTCACATCAATGTTTATAGAGCTCAAAATAGCTAAAATATGGAACCAACCTAGATGGCCTTCAACAGATGAATGGATAAAGAAAATGTGGTATATACACACAGTGGAGTATTATTCAACCTTAAAGAAGAATGAAATTATGGCATCTGCTAGTAAATGGATGGAACTGGAGAATATTATGCTAAGTGAAATAAGCCAATCCCCCCAAAACTAAAGGCTGAATGTTTTCTCTGATATTCGGATGCTAATTCACAATAAGGTGGAGGGCAGTTAGGGAAGAATAGAGTTACTTTGGACTAGGCAGAGGGGAATTAAGGGAGGATATGAGGAAGGGAAGGAAGAAGGACAGTAGAATGAATTGGAATTCAGTACCTTATGTGCATATATGACTATATGACCAGTGTGATTCTACAACATGTTCAACCAGAAGAATGAGGTGTTATACTCCATTTATGTATGATGTATCAAAATGCATTATATTGTTTTGTATAACTAATTAGAACAAATGAAAAAAATTGATTTAAAAAGCTGGAGATAGTAACAGAAAATAATAAATTTTAAGGTTACATGCACTATATCAGCAATGTTTAGAATAATGGTGGTAGGACTGAGGTTGTAGCTCAGTGGTAGAGCACTTGGCTTGCATCATGTGAGGCACTGGGTTCAATCCTCAGCACCACATAAGGATAAATAAATAAAATAAAGGTATTGTGTCCATGTACAATTTTTTAAAAATTAAAGAAAGAATGGCTGCTATGTAATGGAAAAAGGCATACATCAGCAATTCCCACCTTGTGAGCAACAAACAGCACACATGCAAAAAATATGATGCAGAAGTTAACCAAACTACAAACTACAACATCAACACTGATCTCTAAGAAATGCTCCTGTAATTTTCTTCTGTAATTCTTCTAATGTTTTCTAGTTCAATCACTCTCACTTTAGCAACCAATTTCTTCTCCTCAATGCTTATCCCCAGATGGATGCTCTCCTTTCCCTGTTTGGACTCTGAGTCCCCACACCAGGTCAACCTGGAATGTGTGAGTATCTTCTTACTCTGTTCAGGCTGATTCTTTACACTAGGCTGGTCAATCAAATAGATAAAATCTTAGTAAGGATATGGAAGATTGGAACACCACAAATTGGAAGCTTGATATATATTGAATCTTAAAATCAACAGTTAGGGAATTTGGAATGTTTTCAGCATACTTGGAGAAAATTCTCCAAATTGATGACTGCCATAGTTCATTTTAGGTGTCAAGTTAACTAGGTTGCAGGATACCCAGGAAAATAATTATTTCTGGGTATGTCTGTTGAGGGTATTTCTGGAAGAGATTGGCATTTGAATGAGTGGGCTGAGTAAGGAAAATTTGTCCTCACGTAGGTGGGCAGGCACCATTCCATCAGCAGAGGGTCTGAACAACAACAACAAAAGGCACAGCAAAAGCAAATTCTTTCTCTCAATCCAGGACACTCTTCCCCTCTTGCTCTTTGGACATCAGAATTCTAGGTTCTCCACGCTTCAGACTCCAAGACTTGTACCAGCAGCAAGGGGATTCTCAGTGCCTCATCAGCCTCTGTGCTTCTAAAGCTCACTACTGACATATACTGGGCCACACTACTGAGTTCCATGGTTCTCCAGCCTTTAGACAGCATGACATGAAACTTTTTAGCCTCCATAATCATGTAAGCCTGCCTATCTATCTATCTATCTCCTATTGATTCTGTTTGTATGGAGAATCCTGATGAATGCAATCACTAATTAGGTTCAGTGAAAACCTTAACAAATGTCTGAATTAAGCTCAATAGGATTAATTTAGAAATTAGAAAATAGAATTGAACCCAATACCATTAAATTAGAAACCAAAGACAAAAATCCCCAATACATTTGAAAATGCAAAATACACATGAATACATTCATGACTTGAAGAATTGTGAATGGTGAAAACATCACATGACAAAACTTGAGTGATATTTCTTCTTCCTGAAAAATTTAATCCTGGAGCCATTAGGTGAGACCAAGCAAGATGTGAGAAGAAGAAATGTGTCAAAAGAGGGTATCAGGTCCCAAAGAGAAAGAGGAGAACATCGCTGAAAAACATCTGGCAGCCTAGTGTAAAGAATCAGCCTGAACAGAGTAAGAAGATCCTCACACATTCCAGGTGGACCTGGTGTGGGGACTCAGAGTCCAAACAGGGAAAGGAGGGAATCCATCTGGGGAAAAGCATTGAGGAGAAGAAATTGGTTGCTAAAGTGAGAGTGATTAAACTAGCAAACATTAGAAGAATTATAGAAGCAAAGTTTCGCATTATTAGAGAAAGGAGCTATAAATATGGAAGAAAAGAAAAAAACAGAATAAACAGTGGAATTAGAGATGTCAACACGGACTTGAGGTTTTCAAAAATAAATAGATAGATAGATACATAGATAGATAGAGGCATAGAAATAAATCTAGAAGTCAATATGTGCTATATACATACATATACCTATCTTTGTTAAGACTGGAAGCAGCAACGCTTCATATGACGTCTAACACCCATAGTTTGGCTTCTAAATACTATTTTTCACTAAAAGGAAACAAGACTTATAGAAACGGCTTTTGGCGGGATTAGAGGAAGAAAAGTATAAGAAAAGCTTGGAACTTATTGTGACAGAAACCAAGAAAGTGCAAAATAATGAAGATGTGTCAAAAAACAGAAGTAAGTCTAAAAGGGCTCCCACTGTCCAAACTGGCCAAAGTTAACTCTGACAATACATTGGTAGTAACTCATATTAACTTATGATGTTAAACAAAATATGAGGCTATAAGGCATAAGTAAAAGAAAAAAATGAAGGTCTGATGAGAAACAGGATACTTACATAGTACTATGGCTTGAATATATATGTACCTCCAAAAATCAAATGTTAAGAAAATAATACCTAATGCGGTAGGATTGAAAGGTGAAACTTTTTGGAAAATGATAAAGTCATGAGAGCTCTAACCATAAGAATGGATTAGGGTCTAGTGGGAACAGCTCTTTGTTTCTAAGATGACACCTTGTGGCTCTGTACTCACAGGGTAGAAAGCTAAAGGGCAAATGTGTCAAAAAAGTACTAGAGTGCTCACTTCGACTTCTTTTAAAGCCTTTTTGCCCTTCAGCCTTCTACCATGTGTAAGAGCACAGCCACCAGGTGTAGTCTTGGAAGCAAAGAGCAACCCTCACTAGACTCTAAATCTGCTGGTGCTTTAGACTATACAGACACCAGAACTGTGACAAATAAATTTTTCTTGTTTATTAGATATCCAGTATCAGAGATTTTGTAACAACAGTAAAAATGGTTTAGGAAAGGTAATTTTAAATGACTTTGCCATAAAAGGGAAGAAGAGATTGTTTTATGGTGGGGGATCCTAGACGTCATTACTTTCATCAGGTGAAAGTCAGTTACTGAAGCCATGCATGACCTGGGAGGAGGCGTTAGGAAGAACACAGCATAATTACTACAGTGTTATAACCTGAGTCTAATCATAAGGAAAATCAGGCAACCTTAAACTGAGGAAAAGTCCATGAAATAACTAGACTCATTCTCAAAGGCATCAAAATTACAAAAGTTGAGGGCAAAGTGAAGAATATTCCAGCCTGAAGGAGACTAAAGAGGCATAACAACTAAGTGCAGTGTTTAATTTCAAACTAGATTCTGTTGTTATAAAAAATACTATTGCATTAAGTGGTGAGACTTGAATGTGGTCTGTGGACTGAAGGAAAAGAGTGTATTCAATTTCCTTTCCTGATTTCATTGGTTGTGTTGCTGCTGGGGAGGAGTTTATTCTTACATGCAGAAAATAACATTATTTGTAAGTGTCTGGAACTAATGAATCTTTGGGTCAACTATTTGCAAGTATTGAGGAAAAATGAATTATTCATATGGTGCTTTAGTTAGCTTTTTTGCGGCTGTGACCAAAAGACCTGAGAAGAACAACTTAGAAGAAGAAAAGTTTATTTAGGCTCATAGTTTCCGAGATTCAGTCTATGGTCGGCTGACTCCATTGGTTTGGGACAAGTGAGGCAGAACATCATTACAGAAGGACAAAACAGAGGAAAGCAGCTCACATGGAAACCAGGAAACAAAGTGAGAGCTCCACTCACCAGGGACAAAATTTAAACCCCAAAGGCACATCCCAGTTAATCTACTTTCTCCAGCCATACCCTACCTGCCTACAGTTTCCACACACATAATCCATATCAGTGAGTTAATTCACTGATTATATTATAGCTCTCATTATCTGATTATTTCCTTTCTGAAAATTCTTGTGTTGTCTCACCCATGAACTTTTGGGTGACACCTTATATCTATACCATAACATATGGTATTGGCCGGCTTTTTGTGACATTTTGATCATTGTAAAAATTTAAAGAAAACAACCAATAGCAAAATAAAAGATGCCTGATGTAGCTTAAGTAGCACATAGAAGAGAATGTACAGCCTGTACTTACTATAATGAACAAGAATACGATGAAAATTAGTGAGTTAATAATAAGTCAATAAGCTAGGGAAGAGACACACTAACCAGACTTTAAAGGGGGAAAAATGGGATAAAAGGGAATTAAAAGGACAGACAACAAAATTAATGAAGTTGAAGACAAGCAAGAGAACTAAGAGTGACCTTTACTCTCAGGATGGTAGCTAGGCTTTCCCTCTTAGTTGCCTGAGCAATGGAAGCTGCTGCAGAAACATAGCTTTTTGAATTTCCAAACATTGACCATTTGTGTATCAAATAGGAAGGCCCTAAGGATCTCAAAAGATGACATTAATATCAAAAACCAGGGACTTGGAAGGCTATATGAAAAGGTACTGTTAACCACACCAAATTAAATAAAGACCCCATAGACTAACAAAGGGAAGAACAGAAAAAAATGGTTAGAAGGAAGGTGCAAAGCTCTGGTGTTGGTGGTGTCTCTGTGAATGGACTTTATGCCCCTGACCCTCTCATACAGGCTGCTAGAAATGCCCACAGGACAGGAGAACATTGGAACAAAGATCTTAGTAGTCTTGTATCTGGGGGTAACCTGGATTAGCTTTTCCTTGCTGTGACCAAAATACCCGACAAGACCAAATTAGAGGAGGAAAAGTTTATTTGGGCTCAGAAATTGAGTTCATGGTCATTGAGTTCCATCACTTTGGGCCCAAGGTAGCATCATAGCTGAAGGTACAATGGAGGAAAGCTACTCCACTCCTGGTGGCCAAGGAATAGAGGGAGAAAGAAAAAGAAAGAAAGAAAGAAAGAAAGAAAGAAAGAAAGAAAGAAAGAAAGAAAGAAAGAAAGAAAGAAAGAAAGAAAGAAAGAAGTAGGGAGAGAGGGAGAAAGGAAGGGAAAAAGAGAGAGGGAGAAAGAGAGAGGCAGAGACCATAAGGAAATTGAACCCCATAAGGAAGTTGGCCCACAACCCCAGCCATTCCCCACCTTGACTACAGTTACCACCCAGTCAGTCCATTCAGACTAGGATGGAATGATTAGGTTATAGCTTTCACAATCCAGTCATTTCACCTCTGAACATGCTTGCATTAACACAGGAATGTTTCAGAACTACTCACTTCTAAACCATAACTGAACCCAGGGAGGATCCTAGGCTCACACACTCCCTTGTGCCACTATAACCCAGCAGCAGTACAAAGGTGATGGCCATGTGGGGTGTTCAGGTAGTCAGTTCTGGAGAGCCTTTGTGATCCTGACATCCCCATGAATCTCTCAGTAAGCCACATACTTTCTATGGATCCCCCCCCAAAAAAAAAACCCTCAGTGATGTTTAACCGAAGAGTTCTCACATGGGGCATAGTAAGGTTAAGGTTGATATTAGGTTTAGAGTGATAAATAAGAACCAGGTGGGATGGTGACATCTGAGAGTCTTGCATGAATTGACACTGGGATACCAGAATGGCAGCATCTCTCTCAGTGAATGGCAGCATTAATAGATGATAGCTCCCATTCCGGCCCCTTGTTCCTTGTAAGCTACCCTGTGCACAGATTCAAAAGTTTCCCAATGGCTCTTTTATAAGTTAATGGATGATTGGAAGCATGGATAGGTGAGTGAATAATAAAATAAGAACACCAATTTAAAAACCACTCTGTTATAGGACTTCACTTGAGGAAGCCACCTAGAGATAGTCACACTCTCCTCATACACTAATGCCCATCCTCACTCTTCGTCCATGATCTGCAGCTGCTAACAGTGGGAGAAGAATAGGTTCTTATATCATTTCCATCAGCAGTCGAAATAGTCCTGAGGTTACCAGATAAGCAAGTGGCTTTGCAAAACAGAACATTGAATAGAAGTATCATTGGGAGTTTCATGAAACTGAAAAATATTTCAAAAAAGAATGACTTCCAATTTTGCTTATTTACTGAAGAGAAATAAAGTACATTTGAATTGTTCTCTATCCTGTTCAGAATCTACTCTTTTAATCTTGGCCTTTCTAGGTTTTCATTTGTATACTTAGAGAGATCTTAGTGGCAGCAATTTGTAATTCTAAAGCAGTCTACAAAAGTACACTCATACAGCATAACCCAACCACAAATTTATGCAGATTTTTTTCCTCTGTCTTAGATTCTGCAGTTCTTAAAGGAAAACGTGGATGCGGTGATATGTCACAACTGCTATTAGAGAAGTCCAAGGGAAAAGAGTACAACATGATGATCAACCTTGGCAGTCCCCACATACAGCGTGATTATATTGTAATACTGTTTGATGCAATCGTATGTTTGATCAGTTTCAAGAGATGAATATCACCTCACTTCAAACAATATGATACAGTCTCATTGTATGGAATTATGGCTGCTGTCAATCAGCATATGGCATAACCCTTAAAGTGCCATCTTTGGGGAATGTCATAAAAATGATTGCAACACTTGCATTAATTAGTAAGTTTTTGCACTAAAATGAAGCAAAACCTGTTAAGACAATTTGCCTGCTATATCTCTGTTCATTTGTTATCATAGAAACACATAGATAACCCATACATGCATATGTTCAGCTGATTAGCTCAACTGGTTAAATAGCCATGCTCATAAAGATATCATGCATATGAGACCCTTAATATGGATCAATGAGCTATATTTTACTTCATGATACCCCAACATATACCCACCTTGAATCAACTATTTTATCAAAGTGAGAGGTAGATGGAAAGTAATAGAAAACAGTGAATGTTCAGGGTCTATCTATGGCTATATCTAAACTCAAAATTTAGCTTAGCAAATGACAAATAAATAGGATGTGGAAATTTAGATGTGATAAATTCAGACTTGGAGTCTTGGGAATGTCATTAATTTCACTTTGTCAATGTTAATAAACAAAATGTTTTGAGGGAATAAGAATTGTGGTCTTTTTAAATTTTTAACGTTAGCTGTGGAATATTTCCCCTCTTGTTTGAAGTTGTACTTTTGTTATTATTATTGCCTTTATCTTAGGTTTGACCATCACCGTGTAGTAATACCTATTTTTTCCATGTATGCATTATTTGAGAGATTGCTGCCTTGACATGAGACATACCAATTTGACATAATACTTCATATGCACTTTATTCCCAAAGTGGCTAATCCACCTTGTGTATTCCTGGATTATTGCAAGTCTTTTCTCAAAGAAGTCCTCTCCCACCATGTCTCCTAGCGCTCTCCCACCCACTTTTCTGGTTTCCTTTGCTCTTTATTTGTCAACTGAACAATGAATCGTTGCTGTGGTAGGCAGACTTTTAAGATGTTCAATGTTCCCTGCCTCTTTGTATTCATGACCTCATGCCTCCCTTCTAATGAATAGAATATGGCCAAAGTTATTGAATGCCGCGTCCATGGGTAGGTTATAAAAGACCATGACTTCTGTCTTGCTTTCCATCTCTCCCTTTCTCTCTTGCTGGCTTTGATGAATGCCCTTCCCATGTTAGAAAACACCATGTAGCAAGGCACTAGGTGAAACCCCTGGCCAGCAGCCAGCAAGGAAACAAGAGTCTCGTTCTAATGTTTGCTTAATCCTACCAAATATGAAGGAGTAAGCTTGGAAGGGGATCCTGTCTCATTTGAACCTCCATTTATTTATTTAGGCTTTTGGTGGTGCTCGTGGTGGAATCCAGTGTAGAATACATGCTAAGCAAGTGGTGATGTGCCACCGAGCTACTCCCCTGGCCTCAGTGGAATCTGGAATGTTGCTGAGCTACCAGCTGACATCTGGAGAACAGCCTCCTAAGGGAACCTGAGGCAGAACACCCTGCCAAGCTGTGCCCCAGTTCCAAAACCACAGAAATGGTGGGTGATAAACATGTTCTGTTTTAGGCCACTAAACATTGGGATTATTTGTTACACAGCAAAAGAAAACTAACACTATTACTAACTCAGCAAACACACTTGGTAGCTCCCTGCAGTTCCTGTGTGGTGACCAATAAAACAGTGAAGTGGAAACAGACATCTGTATGCCTTTTTCCAAATTTGTCAAAATATAGAAGGTTTCATAACACAGGCAGGTATTGTGAAGGGCTAATCAGGAAAGAAACATGTGAAATCTCTATGAGCTTCCTATAAAATAGATCCTCATTAGTATCTTTCATGGGAAAAAGATGTTGATCAGTTTTTACTCTTTTGGTTAAAATTGTGAAGCTTTGAAGCATAATGTTTCCGTTTTTTAAATTTATAATGCAAATTTTAGCACACTGCCATACTGGAACTCTGGAAATACAAGATGGTCTTTATTCATGTTGCCTATGCTGTATTCTTAATTACATCTGTGTAGTTTTGAAGATTCTCCCATCACCATATCATGTTGGCAGGTTGTTGAACTTTAGGTTTCATGGTAGAATTGTTAACAGTTCAACTAAAAATTTAAAACAACAACAGAAAAGTTAGAGGTAGGTTATCTTGTCACTAGTACCTGGGATGATTTGAAGAATGGGTATTAAAACAGGGTCATGTAATTTGTGAGTTGTTTTGTTATTTACTTAATTATTCATATTAATAGAAGGAAACTGTGATGAAAAATATGTATAGAATTCAAAAAGCATTTCTTATTTTGAGATTTAATATATAGAGTCAATCTAACATGAGTATATTTAACCTAATATTATAGCATTCTCCAAATTATTTATTAAATTTGAGCCATATCTACTGCTAGTATAGACACAATCCAGTGGGTAGGAGAAGGGAGTCAATTGGTACTGGAGATGTTCATGAGTTGGCCAGATATAATCTATCAGGAATTGATTTCCTTAAAAGGTCCTCAAGTTATGTAGGATTTAAAACAATAATTAAAAAGAGACATATTTCCTTGTTACATTAATGACAATTTTTAAAATGAATTATATCCAGTTTAGGTTATAGGAAAAATGGCTTATGCACAGTTGGTAGGAGTGTAAATTGGCACAACCTGTTTGGAGAGCAATTTAACAAAATTCTTCAACATTTTAAGTCCATTTCATGTCTAGGAATTTATGCCAAGAAAATAAATCTGAACTTGCAAAGATGTTAAAAGATGTTTATTAAAGCACTGTTTATAAGAATAAAAATTAATGCAACCTAAATATCTGTCAATAGAATTAAATACATTATAAAATACACAAAATAAAGGCAACTATAGCCAGTTAAAGAAAAACATTTGTACCGTGGGCAAGTATCAGCAATGTGTCATTAATTTTTCAATAATTTTTAAAGTTAGTCATTAGGTACACACACACACACACACACACACACACACACACACACACGGGTTCCAAATTTGTTTTTTGAAAATGCCAACGACGTATATGCATGGATGAGCATGATACCAAAACAAATACATACACCAAACTGTTAAAGCTAGTTTTCTCTACTAGAGAAATTATTGTGAGATATTTGAGTATTTTACAATGAGTAATGTCAACCTAAAAGGCAAGTTGAAGAATGACATATGTGAACACAGAGTTTATTCTAAACTAGAATAAGTGCTCCAAAATGTCATATGAAGGATCTGGTTTTATAAATTAAAAAAAAAATAGAGTTACAGCAGATTGGTTGTTAGGATTTCATGGGTCAACAAGAATAGCACCACAAGAGTAGGTCTATATAACTTCGGTCATCATTCATGGTATGTTGTACTTCCAGATAAAAATTAAGACTTGCAGAAACAAGCATTCTCCAAATTATTTATTAAATTGCACCAGAAAATATATACGGAACTAAGATGAAGTGGTTTATAGTTAATTAGGTCATGAGATTTTGAAAGACAGGGCATGACTGCTGTCTCACAACCCAAACCTCTTAGGACTGAGAGCAAACCCCATTTCTTTATGTCTTCAATATTTATTATTTATTAGTCAAAAAAATAGCTATTTTTGCTTTGTAAAATGTTCTAGATAGTAATTTTTTGTCCGTTTCTTTTGGATACTGAAAAAATTCAACATATAATCATGTGTTTCATTTTGTCCTCTAATGGCTCACCCATTTTTTATTCATTAACTCAGTAAGCACTATTAAGCACCTC
Source organism: Ictidomys tridecemlineatus (assembly GCF_052094955.1). Taxonomy (NCBI): domain Eukaryota; kingdom Metazoa; phylum Chordata; class Mammalia; order Rodentia; family Sciuridae; genus Ictidomys; species Ictidomys tridecemlineatus. The sequence goes on along the minus strand of NC_135483.1, from coordinate 115,835,595 downwards.
TCACATGTTTAGCACCATGGTAGCCATTGAAGAAACATTGTGAATGACACAGAATCTGTCTCTTGTGAAGAAGACATGTAAGTTTCACATAAAATAAAGTTTATAGATATTCTTATGGGAAATATAAGATAAGGTAGGGCTAGGGGAGAGAGTGAACAATTTAACACTTTGGAACAATTCATGGATATGTGTGTTATCTTTGTAGATATTCTATCCACTATAAATATTATCAGTGTCTCAAGACTGATTCTGTACTTTTAAAATAATCTATTGTGGTCCAGAATTTTGCTGGTGGTATGACAAGTGTTTAACAAATAATTTTACACTCAAGAGGCTTTACTAGAATGGTGGTTTTCAAACTTTCATAATTTAAACTCACATTTCATACTAGACAATGCAGTAGCACAGTAAAATGGACTTAAAAATCAAAGCACATAAAATAAGGGAGCAATAACTTCAGACATTACAAGGTCTTGATACATCTACAAAATATCCACAATATCCAAGATTAGCTAGTCTCTTAGTGTTCACTGAGCATGAAGTTAATGTTTGAGTAGGTTGTCTGTATGTCTAATGGGCAAACTCTATTGGTACAAGTATGCATATCATGTGTAGAGAATACATATGTAAATATAGTTACTTAAAGCATACTCATAGGTACAAATCTTGAAAGCAATGATTCAATAACAATGTATATCCTTTATTAGTAATTTGAAGTTCTTATTACAAACAGCAAATTGAATGGAAGACCATCTACCTAAGGACAGACATCAATAGAAACCAAATAAGAAGCTTAAAAGTGACCAACATTTGAAGGCATACCTGTGCAGGGTGGGTGCTGGCTCAGGTGGTTAGCCATGACTATGTGTCAAGCCAGAATTATCACAAGGACATTGCTCCTGTTTGCTTTTTGTAGAACCTGTCAGTTGGGATCTTTGTTCATAGGGCTTAAGTGATTTCTGGCACTTGGGGGAAAAACCCACTGAGATAGTTGATTCAGGGAGTGCTTCTCCATTTCCAAAGGGTTTTATGCCTTGCCCACAGAGACTGATGTGAACTGCAGCTCCTTTTTTCAATTTCCTGTCATCAACTGGATGACAGACAAAAAAAAAGTGGTTGAAGGAAAGATGTGGAAAAAAATGTAAGTAAAGAACAGAAAAAGTAGATGAAAATTAAATGTGGACAAAAGTACAGTTTCTCCATTTATCAATATAAAAATTTTAGGACATTTGCTGTCAGTAATGATTCAAGAGGAAAGGAGTTCTTTGAGATGAATCCTACTGTGTATAACCAGCTCTGATGACATGGTACAATGGGTGTAACTGGTGAGACTTTGTTCAAGAAGGGAGGGAGGAAGAAAGGAAGAGAGTGCATAAGGAAAGTAATGGGAAATGAAATCTACCAATTATACTAAGTTCATGTTCAAATTCATATATATATATAATATATATGTATATATATGAATTTTTCATATATATATAAATTTTTCATTTATATGAATTTTGTCATATATGTATATATTAAGTAATTTAAATTCAACTACTAATAACAATAAAAACAGAAGGAAGATCAGTAGAGCAAGTGGATCAAGAAAGGGAGGAGGGGAGGGACAGTACTGAGGACGACATTGATCAAATTATGTTATGTGCATGTACAAATATGGCATAATGGCTTCCCACTACTATGTATTATAATGCACCAATAAAAAAAGGAAAAAAAAGTCTCTCTAGGCTTGAATCAGGTGCTGTAGCTTCTGGTCTGAGCTTTGCCTAAAATCTGTGTGACTGTGAGCACATTGTATGTCCTACTAAATGTGCTTCAGTATCCTTACCAATTAAAAAAGGGAAATAATGCCTAGCCCAACATCTCACATGCTGAATGGGAAAATGTAAGAGACTTGGAGTACATGTAAGTGTTCTGAAAGATCCAAAACAAATGCAAAATTCAGACATTAGAACCAAATAATTTCTTTCCCACTAAAACATGAATAGATGACTTCATTTAAAAAAGTATAGGACTTGCCAAAGAACAGGTTGGTATTCATTATAAAAATTACATTATAATTAGTGAACTCATTAATGATCTACAAGTCAATATCCATTGAAGGTTTATTATTTTAAGGAAGATGAGCAATTAGCAGTCAAACACCATGAAAAAGAACTAACCAGCAAACCAGTGGGTCCCTATTAAATTTAATTTTAATTTGCTTTAAAATTATTTTCTTTAGGAGAAGCTTCGGATGTATATCACTCTTTCTCCTTTCAAAAAATGCATCTATATGTTGTTTTTTTAAAAGCCTGTCTGAATGACAAAGAATGAGATCTGGCCTTTTTAACAAGAAATGAACACATCTCCTAAATGGGCTGGATTGTGTGGAGGAAGTTCTGTTCTCTCGCACAGTAATATAACTGTATTGCTCTTTAAATTAAGTGAATTTGTATGTCCACTCTCTCCTAATGGAATCAGTTTTGATATACTCTTTGTTCGTGCTGTTACCAGGCTTCAGTCTGAGGGTTCTTTGTATTAACTTTTTAAAGTTACATTACAAAGAGGTTTTAAGATTTCCCAACAGGCTTTTATTTAACCAAAGCTTTTGATCTCAAACCTGCTGGGGCCTAGTGAAATCCTCACCAATTCTCCAGTAACTCTTCACTATTGGAATTTGAAAAGACCCACCTGAAGGATTTAACTCCCTGTATGGTTTCAGCCATCCCTCAGATCACTCTATTCAAGCAGACAGCGAGGGGTTCTAGTGTACCCTTTGTGATCTCTAAGCAGCCTAAGGTGTCCTTTGCAGAAGTTGTACTCCCGAGGAAATAAAAATCAGGAGGACACAGACCTATATACCTTATTTCCTGCTATCTTCAGTTAAAGGGGGATTGCAGGGGGTCTGCTTAACATCCTTTGCTACCTAAATACCTTTTGGACATGGGAACTCAATAAAAGAACTTTCATTGCATCCATTACCCTACTGCAGTGCATAACAAATTAGATTTAAAAAGGCTACTTTTTTCCCTTAGAGCTATTTCCATCATTTTCTTTAAAATTTCAATTTAGTGTCAAGTATCAGAATCTTCTATAATGTACGTGAAAACTCCATAATGCCAATTATGCTAACTGAACATTATTTCCAAAGAATTAGGCTTATGTTATTATAGACAAATCATAGTTGAAAAGATTAGGTAGAGAAAGAAGTAAAGAACTGATTATGCTTAAAAGACGTTAAATATCAAACTACATAAAGCCTATACCATTTTGTATAACTTTAAAAATATAGATATGAATTCAATTGTATATTTACTTCTCAATTTTCACTTTTATAAAGAATTTACAGCTGAATTTCTAAAATATCAGTGCCACATAGTATTAGAGAAAGAGTAAAATAATTGGAAGAAAATTCTCAATTGTGAGGTTTAAATATTTTTATTTATTTTATTTAAACTCCATATGCAGAGACTTTAGAACACAGAAACAATAGCAAGTATACAAAGACTTTATAAAAAACAAAAGGCAAATAAAACTTTAGAAAGAACACAATATTTGCTGCTATGCTTAGGAAGAATAGATTTACCTGTGGGATTTTTAAAAACATAAACATTTATATTTACTTTTCTATTAATGATTAAGAGGTTTTACACCTCTTCATTACTAGTTGATAGAGGTAGGATTAATTTCTGTGTTACTGTCATTGTCTGATATGTCATTATCAGACAAAGCCTCAAATTAGCTTTATGTCAAAGAACTAGTAAGAAATATATAAGTACTTTTGGAAGCTGTAAAATACCTGTCTTTTGGTGCGCCCTGTTTTTTTAGGATGTACACTCTCACGTGTGAACACACCATCTATTACTGGACCTTTCAGGCTCTTGGTATCAGGATGGTTGTGCCCATTTGGGCTCTCATGCAGCTAAATAGCCTCGAAGGATCTCCATTTGGAATATGAAGTAGAGTGTTGGACTAAGTTTTTAATTTGAATGTAAGGAAAAATGCTGTCACATCTAGATAGAGAACCTATAGAACAATCTTGATTTCTTAGTTTCAATAAACATTTCTTAAACTTCTGATTTATTTTTCTTTTTGTATAGCTGCTGGTGGAATATTATTTTCTGCATTTAATAGTAAGTGTCTATGTGAAGATAAAATGTCATGAATTCTTTCTCTGGAGAAAGAGATCTCAAAGACTTGCAGAATTGTGAGAATGGCGTGAGAATTATGAAAAAATTATTTCCGTTTTTTTGTGGATAATATAAATGTTATTTAAATTGTAGTATTGTGTTACAGCAATCTCCTGCTCCTTAGTAAAAAAAAATAATAATAATAAAAATCGAGATCTTTGTATTTGTATGTGTAGGTAAAAGGTTTCATGAAGTATTTGTCATAATCCAAAATTTACTCTCATCATTCTCACTCATGGAGTAAATAGTTATAATTTGGAAGACATATACTTTGCAATGTCTATCAGTTTAAAAATCTGTATTTGACCTTTGAGTCAAAAATTATTATGTTCAAAAATTTAGTCTTACAAATGCTTACAAAATTGGTACAGCTATACTCAGAAGAATGTTCACTGTAACATTAGTATAAGAATAAAACATTGTGATCAATCTGAATTTCAAGCAATCTGGGATTGCTAACAAGATACCAAGCATCCATGATGTGGTTTCATGCTTACCAAATGCTAAGGAGCACTTAATCCATTTTCAGGTAGGTGCTACTAATGTCACATTTGTAGGTTTATAAAATAAAGCACAGAGAAATTAAGTAACTTGTTAAAGTCACCAAATTACTAATGGTGATGTTGGATTCAAATTCCACTATGTCATTTGATTCCAGAGCCCGTGAATTTAATCCTCCATTATTCTGCCTGTATGCATTGGAAGGATGAGACAGTTTTAGACATCATGAAGTAGTAAAGATATCTAAGAAACAGTTGACATAATTTTACAAAGAGGAATTAAAGTATTTTGTCACTTTGGCAATAATTTTATAAATATATATTACAGAGAGAGATTTCAAAGGATTATCTACTTGAGAGTTTCTGTGGGCAAGAATATTTTATATTTCTATAAAGTTTAGATATTTTATAAGTAAGTGCAAAAAACAATAAAGATAGTTCCTTAAAATATCAACATAAAATTTGAAAAAAATCAATTAAAATTAGATTATTTTGTCAACATACATAGTTTTATTTTCAGAAGTTCAAGTGCTGGCAGTCAATTTGGTCTTTGTAAAAAATAGAGCAGAAACACATCATTTCATGTAGGATTTTCATATTAGGAGGCTAATTATTACTATCTGTTTTGGAGAAGGATAGTCTGCTATGATAAAGAAAGCTACAATACAATTATTTCTTACCCAGGCAAATTTTGCAAGTGGTTTGTTGAACAAAAGCAGCATTTCATTAGTGAAGATCTATTTTTATTTCAAATTTTCTCCGTTAGAGTACAAAGATTTATTCTTTTAAAGTTTTTTTTTGTTTTTGTAAAGGCAGATTTTCACAACCTTTCTAATATATAAAACTATTTATCACATTTACATTTATAAACTGCTTACATGGGCAAACATTGCACTGCAGGTTCCCAGGGAGGGAAAAATGTGTGCATTTTATTCTAAAATTACAAGTGATATTTGATATACTACTGTGCTAAACACTGGGCTTGGGCTGGCTCTAGACCTACTGCATGCATTTTTAGCATTGAAAAAAAAATCAGTAACAGGTCATGCTTTCAAAAACTCTAATCCAAAGCTTTGTTTATGGATATCATATTATTTTAAAAGGTAATAGAGAACATTCCTTGTAATCAAGGGTGAGTTGTGGAACATGGCATCTAAGGGAGTATGTCAGCCAAACAGAAAACTTGACCCAACACCAAGCTCATTGTCAGAATCACAGCTGCCACATCGACCAATGAGACTGTGGAAGGGAGGCAGCCAGGAAGTCAGGTGCCGGAGCTGGAAAGAATCTGTTCCAGATCCCCTGGCAGTGGGCCCTTCAGCTGCTGTACAACCCCAGTATGGGCCCAGGGGTGTTGGATCTGGTTTTGGACCACAGCAGGGAGTGAAGTGAAGTACAACCAATATTGTCAACAGCAAGATTGTCAAGTTAGTGCTGTTAATATATTCATAGGAAGATAGATTGTTCTGCTTTGAGGGTTCTGGAGGGAAGGAGGGCCCGGGGAATGCACAGAGCAACTCAATCTATTGTGCAAGCCCAATCTATTCTTTCTCTAATGGAAACTGGTGATGGAAGTTCAGTTTTCCTCCAGCCTTTCAATTCCTGCAAGAAGCATGCTTTCCATGTTAAATAAGGACTTGCAAAACATGAGGAGAGACATAAATACCAACTGTACTGGGAAGGTGTGGTTAGAGGGACATTAGCTTCAGATTTTTAAAAGAGGATGGATTTTTGAATTTGGCACTGTGAACACAGAGCTGTCGTGTTTCTTTTCTTCAATGAGAAAATAAGTGACCCAAAATAAAAAATAAATGACCCTTTCTGTGATTAGCATCTCATTGTTTGTTTTGTGTCAAGAATGCCATTAGTAAACTAATAAAAATGTATAATCATAGTTCACCTCCCCAACCAAAAGTAAATAAACAAAGAATACATCTTTGTGGTGAGTCTTCTGATATCACTTTTGCAGCTCAGGATCCAGGGTCTAGCACTGTGTCTGCCTGCCTGAAGCAAGCATTTCATAAATGTTGAAAAGTAAGTCTGGCTTGCTGAATATGGAGCTTGCCAGTGCAGTCTGTATCCTTTCTCAAGCAATGAGCCTGTTATGCAGCCTCTAGATTTATATTATTAAACTCACTTTGGTGCTGGAGACTTGCTTATAACAGAATCATAAAAATTTCCCTATTGATAAACAAATCGGTCCTCCACAGTAAAGAGTTCTTGGTAGGGAACCCTAAACATAGCATGTTTGCAATAAATGCTTATTAACTTTAATAACAGTTAAATTGTGAGAGGCATTGCAAGAAGTATGAAAGACATTGTAAGTTTTACCCTTTATTTATTTATGACTCATTATTTCTCTTTATTTTTATTCTTTTGGGTTTTATTGAAATATGATTAACAAAAATTGTATATATTCAGGATGTCCAACACAATGTTTTGATATATATGTGTGTGTGTGTATATATATATATATATATATATATATATAGAGAGAGAGAGAGAGAGAGAGAGAGAAAGAGAGAGAGAGAGGATTACCATACTTGAGCTAATTAACATATCCACCACTTCACATAGTTATCTTTTTAATGTAGGATCTATTTTTCTTAGCAAATTTTAAGTATACCATATATTATTAATAATTATAGTCACTACACTATCCATTAGGTCTGTAGTATTTATTTATCTTATAGCTGAAGGTTGTATTTTTTGACCAACATCTCCCATTTGCCTTCAGTATTTTCCCTTTAAAGGGAGATAAAAAAAAGTTATAGGACAAACACAATTAAATATCATGAAATTACACTAAAATATACATAACTAAAAATTATCATACACACATTTAAAGAGAGGCATTTGTAGTGGCCAGAGGTTAATTTTCCAACATGGTTTTGATGGAGGAGATGAATAGAATTTATGATAACAGCTAACACTCATTAAAACACTTGCTATTGACCAACACATCTAATTGCTTTAGATGTATTGATTGTCTCATTTGATTTTCACTATGACCTTAAAGTGTGTAATATAATTTTTTTTTCCATTTTGAAGATATGAAAACTGGGGCTCACATTGTCAGGAAAAAAATGTCTAAGAAAGATAGTAGGGAGGCAAGCCAGAGTCTGCATCCAGATCTGGCCCAGCAGCTCCATGTAGGACATTCAATGATATGGAAGCGCAGGAGCCTTCTAGGCGTGTCTCTTAAAGTTCTGCAGCATGTTCAGGCATAATCACAGCTGCATGTTTAGGACTCAGCTGAGAACTGGAAGATCATTAGGCTACAAGTGCACTGCAGGAGTCACATTTGTCTTTCTGTCTCCCCAACAGCCAGTGTTCTGCTCCCTGCCTTCTTCCTGTGTGGATGCCTCTGACAACCCCTCCTTCCCTAATATCTCATGGTCACTTGCCTTTGAGATAGACTGGGAGATCAGAGACAGTGTGCTCATGGGAAGGAGCTCTGTCCAGGGGCCATCACAGACACCCTGGCTCTCACAGGAGATAGCAAATGATCTCAAAATGAATTGATGTGAAATGGCCAGGTGGAATGGTTAATTTTGTATGCCAATTTGGCTAGGCCAATGTGCTTAGTTTTTTGTTAAATACCAGTCTAGACGGTTGCTTGCGAAGGTGTTTTTAGATGTAATTAACATTTAAATTTGTAGACTTTGAATAAAGCAAATTACCCTTTATAAAATGTGTAGGTTTTAGCCAACCACTTAAAAAAAAAAAAAAAAAAGGAAAAGATTGAGGTCCCCTGAGCAAGAAGGAAATCAGCCTTCAGCCTGTCTTCAGTCTCAAAGTATAATATCAACTCTCACCTGAGTCTCCAGCCTGTGATTTTAGACTTTGATAGCCCCTACAAAGGCATGAGCTAATCCGTTAAAATCTCTGTATGCCCATTATCTGTCCCCCCACCCAACTTTTTTATGCATACACCCTATTGTTTCTACATCTCTGGAGAAAATCTGACCGGGGTATGTAGTCTAATGAAGGTAGTGACCTCTGATTAAAACAAAACAAAACAAAAACAGGCATTGTATTCACTATAATGAGAAGCAATAAGAATGGAAACCAACTAGTTGATCTAAGAAGAGAGTGACAAGACTAAGAATACCTTAAATAAATAAACATGAGATTGCTTTGCGTTGGCACATGAAGTATCAGACAGTCAATCATAAGACAAGTTCCGTTATGTTTAAAGCTAGTGCTTAGTGAGAAAAAAATTAGTAGAATGGCTTAGTCAAAATTCAGTTAGTGACAATGATGAAAAACTCGATTTTATTCAGCATCTACTAGATGTCAGGCCTTTGTATGTACCTGAATTAATTTAAATATCACAATATTTTGCCTCATCGGACTCTGAAATTTAAGATCATATAAATTGCCAGCGGTTTCTTCTTGACTGTGGGTCCCCCAAAGTTACTCTTTGCTTGCTCAAATGAACTGAACTTGCCTCCCCTAGGACTTCTCTGTGTGTTAGACCCTTGCATCCTGTTTCCTGCAGACTGAATATCCTCTTGAAGGACTCAATTTGCTCATTTCCAGGCCAGCCAGTACAGCTTGTTATAACTCTCTGAGTTCTGAGCAATTTTTTTTTCTTCGTAGCACATAAAATTATGTGTTTGTGTGCAATGATTTCTTCAGTTCAGTCATTTAACATGGCTGTAAGTTGCACGAGGACAGGAACTGCATCTATTTTGTTCGTGGTTTTTTTTCCTCTGGGACCTTTGCACTGTGTATGGAAGGGACTCAAAAAATATAGGTTGAAGAAATTAATTTGAATGGATTTTTAGCCAAATCTGAAGCTGAAGGGTATGCTTTCTTCCATTGCATCATATTGCTTTCAGATTTTTTTAACTAAAAACTTACATGTTTATTACTTTTCTGAAAAATAAATAGAAAAGCCCTTGACCTCTTGTCCTTATCCCTGCTCCAATTCAAATATTACAAAAAAAAAAAAAAAGAGTCCATTCCTTAGACAGTGCCCTAGTGTTATTTTACCCTTTCCAAGCACAACAACTTAAAATGAAATCTGACTTTCCTCTACCTCTGTTTTAGACCAGGGAGCCAAGCTTTAACAAAACATATATGTAAAATGTGTGGCAGTACATTATCCAGGGTAAAGATTTAAGCAGCACCTTGAGTAGATTTTTTTTTATTTTTTTATTTTAATTTGTTACATGGCAGCAGAATGCATTACAATTCATAATATATAGAAAGAGCACAATTTTTCATATCTCTGCTTGTACACAAAGTATATTCACACCATTTGTGTCTTCTTCATACATGTACTTAGGGTAGTGCTGTCCTCGAGTAGATCTTTTACTAAATAATGATTAATCTAAGAACAATCAGAAACACGTACATATATGAAAATATCCTTAATGAGCCTGGGAGAAAGCACTAGTTGAACCTAGATGTTTAAGGCATTCCAATTAAGTGCATCAAAACTTCCATAATATGTGTTGTCTATTATGAATGTTACATGGTCTTTGTGTCACACTGGAAACAAAACATTGCATCTCAGTGACAGGTTTTCCAATGCCTTAATTCAGTCTGTCCGATTGGCTCTTCAGCAGAAATCACAATGCTGAAAGTCAAAGCAAACAAAATTGAAAACCACGTCTTCTACTTTTTTTTTTTTTTGCCTTGTCCATTTGCTACAGTGTTTCTCAGATCTTGGAATGTTTAAGCACTAGCTGTTTCACCACATTGTAGCATCTGCTTCAAACTTACCAGGTAACCTTGAACTGTATTCATGGGTTAATGGTTTAGCTTCACAATTATACAGACTTCATATATATTTTTTTAAAAAATATAAATAACAAATTAAAAAATCTTATACAGCATACAATTCAGTGGGATTAAAATTCAACTTGCTTTTTCTTTTTTGTTATTTAATGAGAGTTATGCATTTTATTTCTTTTCTTTAATGAGTTTTCCTAAGTTTTGTTTTATAAGTACATTTGACTTAATTTATTTTAATTTCTAATCACTACATTTCCCCAGTATTGATACATTATTTTACTTTGCGCTTTATCCCCTAGACAAGGCCAATATTATTTTGACCTTAATGTTGACTTAGATTTACTCACATATTTACCAATTTCTTTGATCACTATAATTTGTACTTCTCCTTTCTTTTGGTTCAGTGTTCTTACTGAAGTATAGCCTTTGTGGTTCTTCCGGGGAGGAATCTGACGATAATAAAGGTTACCAGTCTTTATTCAAAAGTCTCTTTATTATGTTCTTTACCTTTAATTATAGGTTAGTTGGGTATAAAATTCTAAATTGATAGTTATTTTTCCGCTGCACTTTGAGGATATTTTATTTCCTGTTGGTTCTATTTTTGTTGGTGAAATTGTTTTTCAGTGTAATTGTTGTGCTTTAGGTAATCTGAGTCTTCTCTCTAGTTGCTTTTAACACATATTTTTAACCTTGGCATTGCTTATTTTTACTAAAATGTATGTAATTATGGGTTTACTCTCATTTGTTTTTTCATCCCTCTATAATTTTTGTTAGATATTTTCTTGATCATCTCATTCTTTCCTAATTGTCTTTTAGCATAAAAAAAATCTTATTTGGTCTCCTTTTCTCTGTACTAATTGGTGGTAATTTATTTTGGTGTGTCTTTCAGTTCCTCTATTAATTTTTCAGCTACTGATTAGCCCATCCGTTCCCAAATTTTCATTTTTAATAATCGTATTTCTCTTTTCTGTAGGGTTTATTTGGTTATTTTTAAATTGCCTTTTCTTTTTGATTATGTTCTGTGCTTTCGTTTTTGTAACAATTTTGTCTTTTATGGATTTAATCTTTCTAAATACTTAACATTATAGTGTCTTTCAGGTTGTTTCATTAAGATATCAGGTAAACCTTCACTTTGTTAAGTCTTTTTACTCATCCTTGAAGAAAATGGTTTCATTGTGTGGCTTGCCATTTTGCTATGGTGAGCTTTTCTTCAGTTGCAGGATTCTTGGCTGTCTCAGGTTGTGTCAATGTCCATAAATAGGTTTTGGATTTGCTTCTCTCTGGTTCATTTTTTTACTGGATTCTTTATTTGAACTTTTAAATAACTCAGGCAGAATGAATACACACTCCTCACTTGCATAAGATATTTGTGGATGTTTAATGTATATTAATATTTTTTCTTCCTTCCTAGCAAGTAAAAATGAATTTCCTTGTTGCTTACCTGAGCAACTGTCTTCCACAGTTAGGTTGTCCATTCCTGTGCTCACTGTTTTAACCACAAGTTTCCTCTATTTTTGAGGTAGCAAATTTCACTCTTCCTTTCAAACTCGGCAATTGTTACGTTTCATCCAGTGTATCTTTAAATTAGCAGAGAAAGTTGTGTGTATTAATTCACCTTGCCATGTTGCTAGAAACAAGTCTGTGTAAAATATTTATTCAGTAATTTTATTGAAACTCTATCCAAAAATTGCCAGCACCCTACTATTCTTATTATTTCTATGCAATTTTAAGAACAGAATCACATGGCTGCTAGAATCATACCCACAGGTAAGACATGCTGCAACTCTTCCATATTGTTTTTGGTGACTGCATTCTTATTTGAGATCATGCTCATGGCATAGAGATTGGAAGAAAAATTGGCATAGTTATTATATGAGTACACACTATTGTAAATTTCTTAAGGCAAACTGATGTCAGGGGTTTACCTATAGTATTTTTTTTTTGCATTACAATTTTTATTACACATATAGAGCACAATTTTTCATATATTTGTATGTTCACATCAATTCATGTCTTTATACATGTACTATTAAACATGCACTATAGTGTACAAACGTTAATTTTTCTCCAATCCTTTGAAATCCCCCATTTTAATTTTATCATTGTCTTTCTTTCTCTATGCCTATTATAACTCCCCGCCCCCAAGGAAAAGATAGTGAAAGAATCTGTGAGAAACCACAGGAAGGTAAGTATTAAGTAATGAGTGGTTCTAGAAGGAATTTTAAAAAGATTAAAGAAAACAAGCTGTAGGTACTCTGAAGGAACGTGAAGAAAGAAGCTGTGGGTCCCAGAACAGAGTAGGGGGAGGGGCTGGATGTGCAGAGTGCAAGGCATTGTGGGGGGTGATGAGAATGAAAGAGAAAGCACCATTGGTGGCCCTTGCCGGCCTCACGAAGTCCTAGGCACTTTTCATCCATGTCTCCTTGGAAGCCTCAAGAAATGCCTGACGTGCCAGTGAAGACTCTTTTGGGTCCAGTTAAGGCAGAGAAGTTAAGGAAAAAAAAAAAACAAAACAACTCATCAACATCTGAAGAGTTCATAAAAACCAGACTCTAATTTCTCACCCTAGTCTGTGTTTTTTTTTTTTTAGCCAAAAACCAGGACAGGATTGGAAAGGTCACTCCGCACCCTCTGGGTGGAGCAGAAGCCAGATGCCCTGCTCCTTTCTTCTATTCTTTGCCAGCTAATTACATCTCTGATTAGTGTAGGACAAAGAAAGAGGCACAGAAGAGAAGCCTGACAAGGGTGAGGAGGGAATGGCTGGGAGAAAGGAAGATGATTCATTTATAAGCTCTTTGTCCTCCAGAACCCAAATAGGCCTCCTAGGAGGAAAAATCTGTGTCTATGGAGACAACCTGGGCTTTGAAGAAAGCGTCACCCAGAGGCGAAAGGGGAACAGAAGAGCGGAGGCACTTTCAGACCTCTCCACCTCAGCACGCCAGGAGAAAAAGGCACACTAGCTCTCCAGATTCCCTCTCCATTCACTTGATTATATTCCGTCCCGTCCCACATTGCCTCTGGAGACCAAGCCTCCCTCCAAAGCGGTGGACACATCAACCAGGGAGTCCTGTGCATCAGTAGGTGTGCAGGACCCCATGCTGCTCTCGTTCAAGGCTCAAGAAGACTTAAAAAGATTTTTTTATTCACCAAGAAAATAGTATTAAGCAGGAATTTAAAGAACTAAATGAACATGATTTTCCCCACCAGTGATGCTAAGGATGTCAGAGTGACATAAACTCACCTTTTCACTACAGTTCAAAGAGTCAGAACACCTTCTTTATTAAGAAAATATTTTTACAGAGTTTTATTACTTTTTCAATCACCATTTCCATTGTGCGATTTTTCTTTCCAGAGATAGAAATAAAGGTCTTTCTTAATTCCAAAATTCAATTTAGTGTTATCGCAAATCAAGTCTTGATAAACCCATCATTTAAAATAGACTATTGTAATTAGAGACAGGTTCGAGGATTTTAATCAAGAATGAGTGTATAAGGGTGAATATTTAGAGCTTTCTAAATATTTCAGCAGGGGTGAACCTCAAATCTACAAATGTTAAATTGTCCACACTTTAAAACTCCCTTTCCCTTTTAAAGTTCCTAGGTTAAAAATTAAGCCCCTATGGTGAAGGGCACCTGTATTTGCTCGCCCTATTATGCAGCTATACTGAAATGCTTTACAGCTGCCTAAATTAGCATAATTAAATCCACATCAATTAAAAGCCTCAATCACCCCTTTCCCCTTCACATGTAGATGATGACATTTGTCTAAGGTGCGAAGTAACAAAGGAACTTTTTAACAGTTGAAGACCTGGCTGAAAAGGAGGGTAATAGGATTGATCTATTGTCCCCAGTTTACCTTAACACCAAGAGAAGTGGTCAATGAGAGTTGTTTGGCCAAAGTGCAGTGCAATTTGCATTTCAATGCCACTGGCCATTAGAGATGTGCATTTTACCAGGCCCTCTGCTTCTATTGCTCTTTATCCTCCAGCAAGGAGGGGGGAAACAAAGCGCCATCAAGACTTTGGTGGCGGTAGTTGTTATTTTTAAAGTAGGGAAGCCTAGTGACCTCAGCATAGTGACAAGACTACACCGTGTGGTGCTGGCAAAGAAAATTCCTGGAGATGAAAACTGACGTGGGGTCCAGGGGTTAATTTCTGGAACAGACAAATTTGCATACAAATGAAAAATGATGGGATTTCTGTTCTCCTAAATTTTCAATGTCATCAGCATCAAACAGCAGCCTGTGCTCCCTTGCCGTTTGAAGAATATTCATTACTTTAGAAGAAGGGGCACCTTGTTTGGGGTTCAACTCAGTGCAGGTCGATGACTTAATTTGTGTGACTTTATCTGGAGTGTGAGTTTTCTGTGCATCTTTGTAATTTTTTGTATTTATTTTCATGATTATAAATAAATGTGGAGTAGTTCCTGGTGAACTCCTTTTAGCATTTACCTTTTTCATCCTTGTGAGTTATTTAACTGTACTTGGCTGACTTTTTTTCTTTCTTTTTGTACAGAGGATGACAGACAACGTGATTTGTCAAAAATTACCTAATAGGACAGGACATGATAATTCTTAAGAATTTCCCCCAAAGCATGTGATGTTTCTTCTTATTCTGACTTTCAGTTATTTGCTTTTGGGGTAATTTATCCTTTATTCCCCTCTCAACTATAATTAAGAATGAAGAGTCATGCACAAACTTTTTCGAAGGCTTATAAGAGGAGAAAGTCCAACTTTCAGGATTCGAAATGATTTAAAACAATCCTTTAGAGAGAGAGAATTAAAAAGACAGCTAATTGTTATGATATATATAAGCCATAAAGGAAATATAATAATGTGCAGGAGAATAAAACTTATCTTCTTGAACTGGGAATTCCACATGTAAGATAGTCTAGTCATAATATCTCTGGCACAACAAACACCTTTAACATATATGCAAAGAATTTATTACCAATACCTTAAAGGGATTTGTCAGTTATTTTTATTGCAATTTTAGATGTGCCAAAAGGGAAATTTGGAATGAACAAGCAAAATATTTCAAAGTTCAGATGTCCTGTTTAGACCGGGAGTTCTACAGGAATCCTAGTCTCTTTTCACCTAACCTTATGTAGCCGATATCACAAAGATATAATTAGAAAATTTGGTACAATATTTAGCCTTGGTCGCTGTGTGATGGAATTGTTTGAATGCTGAGTAACTGAAGCTTGTTTGCATCCCAGTGTGTTGTGAAGGCAAACTTCAAAGAAAATATTATATCTCCAAACTCCAGCTCCTGAGTGTCTTGGAAGTATAATGCAGCAAGGCTTAAAAGTCCCTGCTGAGGAAAGGGCAATTTGACACTGAAACTACTGTTAAATCACTATTGAAACACTGGCTTGCAAAAGGGCTCTTATTTCATAGATAGAGCAAAAGCCTTACAGAGCCTGGGGAAAATACACCCAAGTCATCGGAAAAAAAAAAAAAAATGGGGGAGAAAAGTCTTTAAAGTTGGACAGTATGTGTTGACAGAATTTGGAGATTTTAAAACATGTATCTACACATTTATTTTATAAATTGTACATAAGACTGGCTCCTTTTCCAGTGCAAAATCAAATATTTAGATTTGCACAAACCTATGGAAGCCAGATTTTAGACAAAAAGGGATTTTTTGTCAGACTGTCAGTCTCTGAATTGCATCACAATCTGTTCAGCTGTTTTTGTTGCAAGCAGGCGTAAAACGTACTGGGTAAATGTGTGTGTTTGTGTTTATTATTAAAATGGGAATGCTAAATCCTGCTTCCTAATGGTCTTCACATTCTTGAAGTCTGTACTGGTCAGAAAGACGCTGACTTATGATGCATGTGTGAAAATCATATGTGGAGGTGGAGAAAGAAGGTCAATGGCAGATGCTGTTGACCAGCAACTCTATGAAAATGTGTTTTTGAGCATGATTTTTTAATGTCCCTGACATTTTGCCTCAATAACTTTTCCTGTACCTACGTGTTCTGATTATTGCCTTGAAGAAGAATGGGAAAATGATTTGCTGGTGGCAATACTGAACATGTTTTATTTAATGTCATGATTTCTTTATCCCATTTTCTGCACTAATATAAAAATAAGAACTTCAGTCAGCATTTTCAACATCATTTAATGTATACGTAGGATTATATGCAAAGATCACCAAAAGAATGTTCAAGTTAGGTCTAGAACTTCCAGCAAGTGGGACATTATAGTGAAAATTGCATATAGAGCAAATTTTTTCTTTTTGCTAGGGATTTTTTGACACGTGGTACTTGACATACACAGAACTGCACATAACAGAGATGAGATTAAGATGATAGTACTCTTCATGAATGAAGCTCTTTTACAAAAGGGTAATAAAACACACACAGGAGTCTGGAAGACAAATTATTTCTAAGCATTGGATCTTTGGAAAAAAATTAAAATAATTAAACCTTGGTAGTTAAAAAGTGTTGGGAATCACTGAAGGGAACATTACCTGCCTTTAGAAAATTCAGGAAGGGAGTCCTTTGAGGTCACTTCCAGTTCTCAGACCTGAGTTTACACACTTAGTTATAGTCATAATATTTCTTTCCCAAGAATTAAGAATGATATGATATTGAGAACTCATTGAAATATAGCAAAGAGTAATGCTCTAAATTTTTTAAAGAAGAGACTACTGTTACGAGATTTATGAAGAATAATAAAATTCTTGGATCTGGCTGTGTGCTATTGGCAGAGACCGCCTGACTGGATGTCTAGCAATCTCATGCCCTCTTCCTGGGCACACAGGTGGACTCCATACCCAGCCTTGCTCAATTTGGGCCATGTGATTAAATCCTGGCAAATTGAAAGTGAATGAAAATGATGTATGACACTCCCATCCCTGGCCATAAAATTGTGTGACTTTCTTTTTCTCTCCTCATCTTTAGAAGCAACAATGGAGACTGCATGTTGAAATCATATGTTACCAAGAGCCTGGACTCTATAGACGATACTTGAAAGAGGCATCCTGAAAAACTCTCTGACTTCTTTGGAACCAACACATAAATTTTACTATTAATCCACTGAGATTTGGGAGCTGTTTGTTATTGCAGACAGCATTAATTGTCCTTACTAATAGAAAACCAAGAAAATTAACGAGAAATCTTAGATAACAGCATAAGTTTTATCTATTGAAAGATATGTATCATTGAAGAAATAAGAGATACAAATATAAAATCTCCACTTGCCTAATCATTTTAAGAAAACAAATGAACATAGCTGCCATATTGGCATCACTTTTGTCTCTATCAGGAAGATTCCGATCAAAATTTTGATAAGCTATCTATTGAATACTATTTTTCTAGTAGGCACACCCACAAACCACACTAGAACTTCAGGCTTCAACCTTTTTCAACCTTTAATACTATCAAACACTGAAATAGATGAGTTAAAAAATCCTGATCTGATGCTACCTACACTTTTACCCTGAAACATGCCCTTCTGAGGATTATCTTCTGGATTCCATTTATCTGACAAAATCACTGTGTTGCTTGGGAATGACAAATAGGTTATATCTGATGTATCTACAGTAAGTTCATGGTGCTGTTGAGGATGCTGGTGTTATGAAGGACCAGAGGTGGAGACTGAATTCATTGTTTGCCAAAGGAGCAGTGGAGCTGACCCCTGGGTTGTGGGTCACTTATTTTTCATATCTGGTTATTCTGCTTTTCCAAATATTAAGTTTCTAAACCTCTGTGTCTACCTCAAATAAGGTCTAGTGCCATAAAAAATGTTTAAAAAATCCCACCTAAGGCAGGCCCATTTTCCAATAGTTACTGTTCTATTGGGCAAGAGTGTAGGAGCTGTGTGTACACTTAGGTCAGATTTACATGGATTTGACTGACTCATCTCTAATTCCAGTGAGGACAGCATCTGGTATATAGAGTCTGGAGTTCATAGATATACTCATAGATTTCGTGTCTTCAATTAGGATATCAAAGATAGTGTGAGGACCTGGATTTGATCCCTAGAACCCCAACAATAAAACAACAAAACAAAACAACCAAAGACTCTAAAGAGAATGGCAAGTCTAAAAGTCAGTATTATCATGTTGTTCATCAGAGCATACATTGTTATAATTTTTATAGTATAATCTGGTAACATGGATTATGACATAATAAATATCTATACTTTGACTCAGTAATTGAACTTTTTAGGCTTTATTTTAAAATTATCTGTGGACATTTGTACATAAGGGTATCAATTGTAGCCTTATTTTTAATATTAGTAATCATCATTAAGTAAGTTATGATATATTCATTTAAGTGAACACTTGATATATATATTTTTTTCAGTGCTGGACAGCAAACCCAGGGCCTTATGTATGCTGGGCAAGTACTCTACCACTGAGTCACACTCTCCAGTCCATTATGTGACCCTTGAATAAGATACTACAGATCCATGTGGTCCTGTGTTATCTGCCCCTAGCTCCCAGTGTCTCTGACTTCACCTTCTACTGCTCTCTTGCTCCTCTTCTTGGTTCCACTCTCACAACCCTTGAGGATCAAGGGCACACAGTCCCACCTCAGACCTCTGTATCTGCACATCTTTCCCCAGATCTCTTTCTGCCTTTTTCCCACACTTCTACTGTCCATGATATAATGTAAAGTGAAGAATGTAGGTTGTAGAACAATTTACATAGAATTATTTCATACAACATGGAGCTTACACACAGAGCAGTATTACACATACTGCTCTATCAAAGGTTCTGAATGATAAAACTTTTATGACATAAAAAGGCTGGAAGTATGTATTTCACATGTTAAGAGAGATTCTATATGGGGGATAGGACAGAAGCAAAGGAATAGCTTGATCAAGTAGCAATGCATTACATACTTCTATATTGTTTGGTTATTCTAAGTACCTTTTTAATCAGCAAAAGCAGTATAATTGTACTATTTTGAGCAGAATAAAAGAAACAATAGAACTCAAGAATTTCTGTTTTATTTAAGATTAAATCTCTAATAATTCAAAACTCTTATAGAAGATGCATAAGTTCATCAAATATATATATAAGTTGAAATTTAACTTTATGAAAAGACAATCAATCTAAAGGAAATGAAAATAATAATGGTCTGCATTGGGAAGTCTGATTTCATATCTAAATTTTTGTGGAAGTCTACTATTTCTGAAGAATACTAGGTGATGTATTATATGACAGAAAGATCCAGTACAAAGTAGATAATCTGATTCAAAAAGTCACTGTGTGTGGGAGGCAGGGGTGGGAGAGCAGTGAGGGCAGAACTATCGATTCCTACCCACCAAGAACACATTTTTCTGGGGAGAAAAGCAATAGTTCCAGGTGCTTACAATTTTTTTAGTGACTCAGTGTACCCAGCTCTGTTTGGGCTCTTGGGCAAATAATGAACCTAAAACTATACCTATTAGTCTCCTTTCTGAGAACTGGATGTTTGAACACAATTATACTAGAATAATTGGAGCTTCTGGAACCCCAGAATTGTTTGTTTTTCTTTTGGTTGTGTGATTTTCTTTCCCTGAGCCTACTCATTCATGCAACATATATTTATTTATGTTCCAGGTACTATGAAAAATAATGACATATCTCTGTCCTAATATTCAACTGAAAATGGCCAACAATTAATATGAGTCAGTCTAAAAAATTAAGAAGAGGGTGAAGATAATTCCCGATGCAGACCATTATTATTTTCATTTTCTTTAGACTGAAGATATTGGGGGTGGGGCTGAGACTTTAAAAAGGATTCAGAGAAGGTGATGAGAAGAAGATCTGTGAGAAGAGTTCAGAAGGAGGTGTGGGAACCAGGAGAAGTCTGGGGAATAAAGTGAGACACAAAGGTCTGAGGTGGAATTGGGCCCTGAATCTTCAAAGGAATGAGCGGTAAATGAGGAGGAGGGAGAGGGTAATAGGAGGTGAAGGCAGGGATGTTTGGGGACTGGGCAGATTGCTCACCCAGGGCTGAAGAGGGTAGGCTTTGCCTCTGAGTGCTGTGGAGCCACTGAAAGCATGAAGTAGAAGAGTGATAGTACTTGACTTTGTGTTTTAGCAACATCTATCTCTCCGCTAGTTTGAAAACAGCTCAAGAAACAGTGCAGATAGAAGCCAGAACCAATTAGGATTTTCATGAATTCTACCAGGTGGAGGAAGATGGTGGCTTGGAAACAGTGACAGAATTTGAGGTGATGAGAAATGGGGATTCTGGAAGTAATTGCTGTTCACATTTTCCTTTGATTTTCTGAGCAATTCCATACCATTCCAATAAATTATTCTTCCCTTTAAAGTTAAACATATTGGATTTTTATTCTTACAACAATAAGAACCCCAATGGATTAGGAATGTCCATAAATAATTAGAAAAATAATAACACTTTACTAATTCTGTGACCTTGGGCAAGTTACTTGACCATTCTGCATCTCATTTCCTCATGTGTAAATCAGGAAAGTTATAATAAGATGAACCATTTGAAACTGACATTTTTATAGGTCAAAACTGGTCAAGTATCTACCCTTTCATATGGCTCACCTCTAGAACCCGGTAGATTGGCTGTTGTGAGGATTAAGTGAGTGAATACACGTAAAACACTTAGAATCATGCCAAGCACATCATAAGAGCTAAATAAGTGTTAGCAATGACTGACTGTTCATATTATTATTGGTGCTTTTCTTTTCCAACATTGTTTTATGATCATTTTAATTTAGTCTTTGTCACAGCGTAGTAGGATAGGGAGGGCAGGAAACATCACCTACATGCTTAAAAGAGACTCCAATAAGCACTCTAATACCTGTTGACACATCATGCCATCTGATTCTCAAATAACCCCATGTGGTTTGCACCACACAAATCCAAGTCTGCTTTTCTTCCTTTAATTAACTAATGAAATAATTAAAAAATAAGTAATTCTTTCCTGTTTTATTCCCCACCCCCTCACCCCCAATAATTAGAAGTAAATTTGTTACCTGTTGCGTTTACATGGATATATCAATTGATTTAATGCATGAAAGCAAGCTTTGGACCTCTTGAACTTTAAGATCCACTTAAATTATGATGTCATTTTCCCTCTATTATGGTTTGGATATAATGTTTTCCCCCAAATCTACTATTAATGCACGAATATTCAGAAGTTTAAAAGATTGGATTAGGAGAGCTGTAACCTAATCAGCCCATCCTAGTTTAAATGGACTGACTGTTGGTGGCTGTAGGCAGGTGGGGCGTGGCTGGGAGAAGGGAGTCACTGGGGGACTGTCCTGGAAGGGTTCATCTTCTCTGTAGCCCAAAACACCAATATTGGCCCAGTCCCTGCTTCCTTGCTTCTATGGGAGAAGCAGTTCTCCTGCGCTGGGCTCCTTCTTCATGAAGTGCTGCCTCATCTTGGGCTCAGAGCAATGGAATCAGCCATCTATGAACTGAGACCTCTGAAACTGTGAGCCCTAAATAAACTTTTCTTCTTCTAAGTTGTTCTTGTCAAGCATTTTGGTCACAGTGACATAAAAGCTGACAAAACTATCCACCAAAGCTTTTGCTCATACGTGTTAGCACAATGAACAGTCCGTGTAATATTGCTACCTTTCTGTTTATGTGTCTTATTTTCTCTGTTCGGGTTTCTTTTTTATGTATGATTTCCCCACACTTAGCACAGTTTCAGGCACAAAATAAATACTCAAAACATTAACCAGGAATTAAGTGAAAGGATGAGTTCATGATCATTTTCTCAGCTTCATTATTAGAAAATCAAGACATCAAACAGTGAAGTGGATTGCCCAATTTCACACAACTACTCAGTAAGCCAGGAGTCAAGCCCAAGTTGCAGAAAACCATGTCCAGAATGCCATCAAACGTGGCATAAAACTTCAGACCAAAATGAAGCAGTAGGTGAGCTCAGCCTTGGATGTGCCTACCAGATGAATACCCACCCCAGATGGCATTTCCAATTTAATCAACATCACCTGTGAGCCAAACTGAACAGTAAATGTTCAGACAGGATCACTAATAATGGGGACCTGGAATGTAGCCAGAATTAAAACAATGATCTGCTTAACAATCCCTCTGGGCTGGAGGCATGTGGAGAACGGATAAATGCTGGATATCGAAACAGCTGTTCTATGGCAAACTGAAATGGGGCAATCATAGATAGCAAAGGGAGAAGAAACACTTGAAAGTTGTCTTAAATAAAGTAGTGCTTTAAATAGTGTGTGACCTGGCTGTGGCCTTTTAAGAAGCAACCACCGCATAGAAACTACCCTGCCATGCATACCTAGAGAAAGAGGTAGCTGTTAGTGAGCAAAGCCTCTGGGATTATGGTAGGCCATGGCTACTGGTCCTACCAGTCCAAAGCACACAGACAAATGAAAGAATACTTGAAATCGCCTTGGAATATGAAGAACAGTGCTCCAAATTAAAATTCTATATGTCTTCATCTCCTGAACTTTGCCTCTTAAACGGGATTATTTTTTCCATGAACTCCAGTAGACGTTGTACAAAATCCCCCAGTTTTTATACACTGTCCCTCATTTAATTATCTTAAGATTATAATTACATGGTATCTTCTCATTAGGATCACAAATTTCCTTAGAAAAGAAATCGCTGTTGCTGTTTAAAGTATTTAAAAACCACCATGACACAGGCAGAGACCAATCAGAATGCCACTTGTGAACCTTCCTGGCTGACACTGTCTATTGCTCCCTTTCTTTAAGGTTGATGACTCTACATCATAAAGTATGGTGGAATTGTGCACAGTGCTCTCAGAAGAGACTTCTTGATGGATTCCTCTGGTTCATTCATTTTTATACTTGTCTGTTATTTTGGAAAGTTCCATGTCAATGTGTAACTTATTATCCATACCTCTGTATTAAAATTAGTATGCCAATTACAGACCTAGGAGTAAGGACTACCAATTAAATAGACAAGCAACCAAAAAAGAAATCAGCTATTTTTCTTTAAAAAAAATATAAGTAAAAGTAAAAAAGCAATCGTCATTTAAAAATACATACTTTTGCATCACTGTACTGATATTTGAGGCTATAGATATAAAAAGAATTGTGCTTACCTTAAGGGATATATAGATAAATAGAAGCACATATTTTTACCTGGCTACTTCCAACTCTATAACCAAATGTTTTAAGAATAAGTTCTGCAATATCATGATAGGGTTTGTAAACATGATTGAATTTCATGTGTAGGAACATTGGGTCAACTCCTCCAAACTTCCCAGTGCAGGAGGAGTTCTTATCACAACTTCCCTCAAAGGTGACAAGCAACTCTTTTTTTTTTACTATTCAAAGTACTGGGGAAGGGAGGGTAAGGATGGAGTGAGAGAGGAGAGAGAAGAGAAGAGAAGAGAAGAGAAGAGACGAGAAGAGAAGAGAAGAGAGGAGAGAGGCTATTGCTTCCCAATTGAAGCTACATGGTTTGTTGTTGTTGTTGTTTGTTTGTTTGTTTTTTGTGGTGCTGGGTATTAGAACCCAGGGCCTTGTGAATTCGAGGCAAACACTTTACCAACTAAGCTATATCCCCAGCCTGCTACATGGTTTTCATAGAGTGAATTTTCGGATTCACAGTTTGAAAGACGTACTGCAATTGTGGGGACTTCCTACAAGCCCTTCTATTTGCTAGGAGTTTAGATAAACTGTATCTCAGACTAGAGGTGCAGCTCAGTGGTAGAGCATTTTTCTATCATAGTTGAGGTCCTGGGTTCAATCTGCAATCCTACAAATGAACAATAACAACAACAACAAAGAACCCAAACCAAACAACAACAACAACAAAAGGAAAAATCATGTAAATTGTATCTTAAGATTCTAGAGATTTTTAACTTGTAACCAAAATGCCTTCTGTCTTTTTTTCCTTTGGATAAAGAATTATCAAGTGTCACTTCCACTAAATCCCAGTAGCCCTAGGAGTGCTTTTGAGGAAAATCTCATAAGAGAACCTCAGGAAGCCAAAGAAATCTCATCCATTTCCCTTTGTTCTTATTTAGTTGAGCTGTTCGATCTCAATCAGTAAGTTATTCACCGAAGTGTCCTTCATTTAACTTTTGACAAGCACTTCAGGCATTCCTTAACCCTTTTGACATGGGCAAACATTAATTGGGTATTTATTCAACTCTGATACTCTGTAGATATATATAGATCTGCATAGATGATATCCCAACTCTCAAGGAGCCAACAATCAAATTAAGAGTAGCAGAAGTGTAATAAGGACAACACCATGTTAAAACACATGAGTAGGAGTATGTTCTCTTCCATTTTTATTGGCCTTCACCGTGAGGACCATGTTTCAATCAGAGGAAATACTTTCATATAGGAAACCTAAACATTTTTAACCTGTGACATAGTAATCTATGGGAAATCTTCTACTAAAACCCCTTGTATGTAGACCTTTCAATTAGTATGGGCAAACTAATTTTGTAGCTTTCTGATGGCTATTGTAGGATCACATTGATTGTTTGAATATGTTCCTAAATAACTATACAGCTGCTGGGGTTTCAGACAATGAAGAAGGTCCTGATAGGTAAACTCTAGAAAACCACCTACAGTAGTATAAAAGAGCATCTTAGATCTTAGATATATCTTTGGGACTATATCTGAGAATACATAACATCACACACAAGCACACACACACACACACACACACACACACACACACCTTAAAGAATTTGAAGAAAATATGGATGTTGACATTACAGGAATTACCAATGATTTTTCCCACTACCACATTTCAGGCTATTTGTTTTTAGCATGGTCTCTGAGATATCTTCCAGGTAACCAAAATAATTCTATTGTCTCTCTGACATTGCTTATTGTTGTTACCAATTAAACTCCAACAATAAAGCAGCTTTGTAAGAGCATGACACTGTCACATTACAGAGAACAGATGTCAAAATAAAGGTTCACTAACTTGAAGCAACTTACATCACTAGAGCTTTCAGGTATATCCATGACCACAGAGCAGAGAGGAAATTTTATTTTGTGTCATTGAATGATTCCAAGGACAGGCTCTTTCCTTGTCCTGTGAACAGAGAGAATTTTGTTAACAGTATTTTGTGAACAAAACACTTAAGAGAATGTATGTATACAATAGTTTTTTAAAAAAAGGGTTACTGACACAGATGCCAATTTGGTGGGGCATATGGAACATTTACACTTGCCTTTTTCTTTCTTTCTTGCTACAGCTGGTGCTGATTTAGTATGTGAAATTTTACTAGCAGGAGTGCTAATCAAGACAGAGATTCTGTAAGGATTTAGTCATTTATGTAGGGGAAACTACGGGTATCATTAAAAAGTAGAAGATCATCTTATGGAAAAACATTATCATTATCAACCTCATTTTTAAACTAAACAGACACAATGGTACTGTAAGTATCACTTTAGCAGCCGAAAAAGTCAGAATGCTTTTTGATAATGTTCTGAGAGGATTGCATCCACAGTTTAAAGTTTTGGT
This sequence comes from Ictidomys tridecemlineatus, assembly GCF_052094955.1. Lineage (NCBI taxonomy): Eukaryota > Metazoa > Chordata > Mammalia > Rodentia > Sciuridae > Ictidomys > Ictidomys tridecemlineatus. Next base: position 115,809,739 of record NC_135483.1, on the reverse strand, counting down.
AGAAGCACGTTAAAGTTTGGTAGTGTCAGAGGAATGCAGAAGGGTGAGCAATCTAACAGCTAGCTGTTGAACTTTTCCATAGAGTGGTTCAGCAAGCGTGGCTGCTTTTTGGAAACATCAGGTTTTTTTTGAACAAAATCTGATTATAATGGTGTAGAAAGTGAAAGTATTTTCCTGAATCATTTGGGGAAGTTGGAAGAAGAGGAAAAGTGTTCAGGATTTGATTCTTCCCTCTTATATTAGGAAAAAAAAACATTTTGCAATATGAGGCCTCATTTCATATACTAATACCACTGGCTATCCAGGAGGTTAGAGAAAAATTAAATTAAAAAAAATCTTTGCTAAGTAGCAGCAGCATCATTGTCGGTACATTAAATATGTTGTACAGGTGGCTTGGTAGAGTTGGAGACCTGAACGGCAGCTACAAGACATCTGCTGCCTGAGGAAACTTGCAATGTGGCAGCGTGGTGTTTGTAGCTCCCTGTGGAAGGGTGCCAGCTGCCCATGGCATTGCTTCTACAGATAAACGGGAAGTCTCAGAGGTGCTTCCGTGGCAGGAGTGCATCCTTTCCACCCGCCTCTCCCGGAGAATTTAAAAGACAAGAAGGACCTGCAGGGAAGGCTCAGTTAGATATTGTTGGCTGAGTTGTAGATCATCTTTTCAATATTACTAAGAGCTTTGTCTGTGAAAATCAGCACGTGCCTGCAATCAAACACTTTTATTCTGTTTTCATGCTTAATTTCTACGACCTGTAGCAAGTTATTTATTTTTACAGTATCATGACTCATCTGTTAAAAAGTCCTAGAATTACTGAGACCCTGTCTCAAAATAAAATATCAAAAAGGGCTGGGGATGTGGCTTAGGGGCTAAGCTCCCCTGGGTTCAATCCCTGGTTAAAAAAACAAAAAAACAGTCGTTAGAGATATTTGAAGGAAAGTTTGCTAAAATGCAAGCAATAAAATATTTTATTATAAAATAATTAATGGTTATAAATGTCTTAGATGACTAGTTTGTTTTAGAATATTTTGACATAAATATGACACCTTTAAAAGAATACACTTTATAGCTTATAACTATTGTGACTAACTGCCAATTAAAATTCACTTATTGGGTGTTACGATAGGGCAACCTATATTTTAAAAACATAGTTTTAAAACTGTGTTAAAAGCAGAAGGGACAAATATTGCACAGACAACCCATAGCCTTTGCTCATAATCTAGAATATCTAAAAATTATTAGTAAATCTCTTAATTATTTTTGGGGGGATATTGGGAATTGAACCCAGGGATGCTCTACAATGAGGTACATCCCTGATAAAATTATTTTTTTATTTTGAGACAGGATCTCACTAAGTTGCTGAGGCTGACCTTGAACTTGTAATCCTCCTGCCTCAGCTTCCTGAGTCCCTGCAATTATAGGCATGTGACATTGTGACATTGTGACATTGTGCCTAGCATCTTAATTTTTTTTTTTAACCTCAGGACTGAATGAGATTATTTTTACTATAAAAAGTGCATGATCATCTGAGTTATGTGATCAAAACTGGAAAAGTTGCAGACCTATAATTAAATGCACAAAGAGAAAAGAATAAATAGGTTTGTACTATGTTAAACTCTCAAACAATGCATATAAAATTTTCCTCTTTTCCCTTCTATCAAAATTCCATTCCATCTTTAATATTGCCTAAGAAATGAAATTTCAAGAAGGAAATGACAGCTAGGAAGTTTGAATATTTGATGGTCTACACACATTTCAAAAGAAGAAAAAATAAAATTATTCTTAAAGGCAAAAACTAGAGAGAGAGAAGAAGTATTTTTAGCAATGTTTATTTACACACACATATGCACTAAATTGTAGTGATTTCTAAGCATTAATATGTTTTCCTTTAAAAAATTCCGTTCAGCTGTGTTGAAGAAAGTAACTTATTTCTGAAATTCCACCTGATGAATATTATTTGAGAATTTCCTCTGTGAGGCAACTATATAAGTGGAAAACGTTTATGATATGATCTGGGGCAAAACCATTTTATTTCCTCTTCAAACTATCTTAAAGTAGCTGTTAATCACTTATTCTAACTTATTACTCATAAGTATTTTTTCTCAGAGGAAAAATAAAATGCCATATTTGAAAAACAAACAGATATTCATTTTCTTTAAAATACGAGGTTAGTCAGCTAGAGAATAAATTAAGAGGGTTCACAAACTGTTAATGGTGACGGCAAGCATATGGCAAATTTGAACTGTCTGCAGGTCAGATTTTACTTTTGCTTTCCAAGTGTCTGTCAGTCATTGTTAAGATCCAAATAATAGGTAGAATTCAAGGATATGAAATTGTTCAGCAAATTCTTGGACCAAGTGATTTTATTTTATTTTAATTTTTTTGCTCTCTTTTTCATATAACACCCTCCTTGAAAGCAATCTTATAAAATATTACCCAGAACGAACAAGTACTTTCAAGGTGTTATTGCCTTTTCTTTGTTGAATTAGGAAAAAGATATAGAATCAAATATTGTGTGTGTGCATATGTTTGTATGTGAATACTAATATATGCACCTAGCTTGGTGCATCAAAGAGTTACTAAGATGCTGAGATTGCTGCATTTCTCTCATGACAACTCTTTCTTGTATTGTGAGTGTACCTTTCATGGTGGCAATGAAGAGCCTTCTCTTAATTCCTCTACTCCCATCACAGTACCTTTGCTTTCTAAACCATGTTTGTGGCACTGGAGACTAATGACAGTTGGACCATAATGAACTATTCTGCCAGAAACGGTAATCAGAGGAGCAATTAAGTGCAACTGGGATAAAAAGCTGAGCCCCTGTGACATTACAGAGTGGGTTAAAGAAAAAGAAGAGGAGTAAAGATTTGACATATGGGAGTTTTGAAATGACAAACCACAAAATCTCCAAAGGGATGAAAACCCTAAGCTTAACCATTGCTGAGCACAGATGAGAAGGTACAGGTGCCACTGGCAGGAGCTGACTCAGTTTTGAGACACTTCCTGTAGAAAAGCTGCAGTTCTGGCTCTGAATAGATTATGGAATCAAGAATTGAAAGCGAGAAATGCTGCCAGGTTCTCTGGGGCCAGAAGAATTTTTCTGTAGTTATAAAAAACTTTCCTGTTGAAATGACAGGAAAGTATTGGTCTTAAGACAGGATGTTCAGTGGTGGAATGTTCATTCTAGACTGGGGTCAATGGTAGGAGATTCTGTAGGAGAATGCAGGTTCCTGACAGCAGTGGGGATGATGGACTCTTTGAAGAGTGGAAACCAGGTGGCAAGAATTAACTGTCAGAAGCAAAGTGACATAATGACCGTGTCTGAATAGCAGGTGAAAGAGATCACAGCTCCTGTTGCAGCAGTGGATCCCAAGATAGGACAGTCTCTTCTGTCTGTCCAGTGTCATTGACCATGATTATTTTAGACATAGGTTTGCTGCTACATAATAGGTCCATTGTGGGTCCTTTCATGCCCATTGTCACAGTAAAAGAGCAAGTATAGTAGCTATGGCCTGAGACATGGAAACTGATGGAGGCCAGGGCCACCCCACCAGGGAAGTGCTGGACCAGCAGCAGTACTAGCTGAAGGGGAGGAGAGTCCAGCATGGCAGGGAAAGGAGAGGAAGGATAAATTAAATATTGGGAACTACCAGGGGCCAGTTGCTGCAGTGGGGCTTGTAGTTAGTTCCACTAACCCTTTCTCTTGTAAGATTTCCTGGACATTGTGACCAAACAGGATTCTGAAGAATCTTTACTTAAATAGAAATAACTGGTCATTTTAAGGAATGATATTGCTGGTATGAAGGATTTTACAAACTCTCCTCTGTGCTGTGGTCTTAGGATTTTTGGCAAACCTGTGACAAATTATTTATCTCCAATATGGAGTGTGTGTGTTTTTGTTGGGAGGGGGGAACTCTATATTTTAGACTCAATAAGGCTTGTAACCTTGATAACTGCTCAATTATAACCAAGGTTGCTGGAGTAGGTCATGAATCATGCCAGCTGGCTCTCCTACAAATTCACGCCAATGACCTCAGCTGAGCCCTCCCTGCTATTCCACAGTCTCTCTCCCTCTTTCCCCCCACTACTGTATTTCCCATAGTTGCTGTTCCAAGCCCTTTCCATTTTCCTCAAGTTCAAAAAAAATATTCCTGTACATTCAAACCAGAAGATGACCTCAAAACCCACTTGACAGTGATTGGCACCAGGTAGTCCCAACTCTAACCTCTTAATCCTCCCATGGCTTTTGGGACACTGTTCTCTTGTGGATCTTTCTCTCTTTCTATTGCGTACTGCTATTCCTTCTCTTGCCCCTCAAGGAAAGACTTCCTATGGTTCTGGCTGGTCACCATCGTCACTTTTCTAATAAAAAGCCATGCACAAGATGCATCAGTATCATTGTACCCATTCTATCACAATTGAATAATATGTTCATCAATGTTCTCTACCACCCAAGTTAAAAACTCGTTTTCTCCCTCCTTGATAGTAGTGGCTTTTCATAAATCTCTTCTTAATATCCACAAGAATAATCTTTCTAAAATATAGTCTTGATGATTTTTTTTCTGCCAAGACTTTCTTTTTGATTCTACTTTCTATTTTGAATCAAATATTTTATTGTGAATATAATACTTCATTTTGTGAAATATGGCATTCTAGAAAAACATAAATGTAAGTAGCATTTGAAAAATAAGAAAGTAATCACTGTTCACAACTAAGCTGAAGAAATAAGATATTACTTTTATCTTTGAAAACCTTTTGTTTGAAAGTTCCTGCCCAATTGCATGCTCCCTCTCTCTTATTGCATCTTCTCTATTCTTTGGCTTAAGATAGCCACTATCCTTAAGATATCCACTATCCCTTGTTTTCCTTAGGTTTACCATACATGTGTATATATTAATTTATGTAGATGTTATACATATATATATATGTTTTAACAAAATATGTATTATTATGTGGTTTCATTTAGACAGTTTTTGAAATATGAATAAAAGGGATCATAATAATGCATTACTCTGCAGCTTGCTATTTAAACTCATTAAAATTTTGGGAACAATTTATGTTGATATACATTAATATAATTAATGGATTTTCACTGCCTCATAGTATTCTATTTCAAGAATGCATTCCAGGGAGAGGGAGAAACGGGGTAGGAAAGACAGTGGAATGAGATGGACATCATTACCCTAGGTACATGTGCACGAATGGTATGACTCTACTTCATGCATAACCAGAGAAGTGAAAAATTCTGCTTTATTTGTATACTATGAATCAAAGAGGTTTATTGTCATGTATAATTGATTAAAACTAATAGATAAATAAGTAGAAAAAACTAAAAGAAAGGATTTTGTAACTTAGAGGCAAAAAAAAGAATGCATTCCATTTTTTTTTTACTTTACTCTTGTGAGGCATTTGGATTGATTTATAAAAATGTTACTATAACTACTGTTACTACAAATGATCTTACGTAAGTTTCCTCATGTTAAAGTATTCAAGAGTTTTTGCAGGATGTAAACATAGAAGTGGTATTGCTGGATTTGCACAAATTTACTATTACCAACCAATTCCTACTTATTTTCCAAAAATAGTTTGCCAATTAATTCCATATCAGCAATGTATGAGGAGCTTCTTTGGTGTATAAATTACCAATGCTTGGTGTTATGGTTTGGATGTGAGGTGTCCCCCAAAAGCTCACATGTCAGACAATGTAAAAAGGTATGGAGGAGAAATGATTGTGTTCTAGCCTTAAACTAATCAGTGAATAAATCTCTAATGGGATTAACTGAGTGGTAACTGGAGGCAGGTGGGGTATGGGTGGAGGAAGTGGTTCATTGAGGGCGTGGCTATGGGATATATATTTTGTATCTGGAGAGTGGCATCTCTCACTCTGCTTCCTGATCATCATGTGAAATGGTCCCCTCCCGCACTCTTCCACCATGATGTCCAGCCATATCTTGAACCCTGAGGAATAGAGCTGGCCTCCTATGGACTAAAACCTCTGAAACTGTGAGCCCTTAAATAAACTTTATTCCCTAAAATTTTCTGGTTAGATCTTTTAGTCACAGCAGCAAAAAAGCTGACTAAAACACCTGGCATTTTTTTTCAGAATTACTTTTGCAGTCTGTTTTGTGTGTTCTGTTTCAGGGGATGTGTAATACATATTTCTTGATCATGTTGACATTGTCCATTCATCTTTTATGAAAACTATTTATTATGTCTTCTTTCCATTTTGAATGAGTTGTTCAAATTTTTCATTTTAATTCAAAGAATTTTAAATTTTATATTGAGTAGCAATTCCTAGCTAATATTTTCCTTTTTGGGTTATGTTTGCTGTTTGCTTTAAAAAATTAATTATTATCCTGAAGTGGTAAATATATTTTTCTATATCCTCTTTTAAAGTGTTAAAGTCTTGCTTTTCTTTTTTAAGTTCTTGATCCAAATGGAATTGATTGTTAATGGGATGGGAGACACAACCCTATTTTTTCTCTTATATTTAATCAGTCATCCCATCATAGTTTCATGATAAATTTATCATTTTCCCACTGATTTGCAAACATAGTTCTTTCATATGTCAAGTTTCTATTTAGGTACATAGATCTGATTCTGGGATTTTGGTCTTGTTTCATTGGTCTATCAGTTTATCTCCATAGTAATATCAAACTATCATAATTACTATATATTTGTAGTAAATCTTACTATGGGCTTGATGAAGTTCCTGTTTGTTTGTTCTCAGCTCCATCTCCTGTACTTTACATTGCTATTGTCACAAATGACATGTTTTATACATGTGTACCCATTAACAAAGTTACATAATTATTGTTGTATACATTTGCCTTTTAAATCATATAGGGAACAAACAAAAGTGGGAAAAAGTTTTATAAACCAAATATGCTTTACCACCACTTTTTGGATTTACCATGTAGTTTCCTTTTTGTATGAAGTTATGGCCTAGTGTCATTTCAGTTCAGCAGACATGTCTCCCTTTGGCATTTCTTGTAGGACAGAGTTATCAGGGGAAAACTTCCTTATGTTTGTTTATCTGATATCTTAATTTCCCCTTAATTTTTGAAGGATAGTTATATTAGACATAGAATTCTTGGTTAATAGTTGTTGGTTTTTTTTTTTTTTAGTATTTTTAATATCTGAACAAGTCATCCCAGTGTTCCCTGATCTTCATGGTTTCTGAAGAGAACTCAGCTCACAATATTATTGAGGATCCCTTTCATGTGATGAGCTGCTTCTCTTTTGCTGCTTTCAAGGTTTTCTCTTTTGACAGTTTGGATAGAATGTATCTTACGTGGATCTCTGCATCTATCCTCCACACATTCATTGAGCTTCTTGGATAAGTAGCTTCGTATCTCTTATTAAATTCTAGGATGTACATAGTCACCCTGTATGTAAGCAGTCTCTGGGCTCCTTTGTCTCTTTCCCGTCCCTCTGATTTCCATTATGTATAGTTAGTGTCTTGTTGTCCCATAGTTTCTTGGGCTATATTCCTTTTTCTTCATTCTGCTTCTCTCTCTGATTGCAAAATCTTGATTGATTTACATTCAGTTTCCTGATTCTTCTGTCTGTTCAAATCTGCTGTTAAGTAGCTCCAATGAATTTTTCATTTTAGTACTCTGCTTCTCAACTCTAGAATTTCTACTTAGTTTTCTCTAATAATTTTTTTCTGTTTACTGATGATTTCTATTAGTTGAGACACCCTTCTTCTCATTTGATTTCCTGTTGGTATTTTTCTTATTTTTTAAAGTTCATATAATGAGATTTGCAATCCTTTACTGGTAGGTCTAATGGCTGGGATTATGCATGGGCAATTTCTACTAATTTTTCCTGTGAATTATTTTCATTGGATTTACCATTTCATTGCATGCTAGATGTGTTAAACATTAAAATGTAGCAACAGTGGAAATCAGATTCTCTTCTCCTACTTGGGATTTATTTTTCCAGCCTGTTTGAATTGTTGTTGTTGTGTGTGTTGTGACTTCCCTAAACCATTTTTAGAGGTCTGTTGTTTTTGTCATTTGAAACCACTATAATATGTGTTCCGTTAGCTCAGTGGTCAGCATATGTTTTGATAGTGTTACCTTAAATACCTGGGATTGACAAAAGAAAAAGAAAAAAAATATGCTCTGACTTTGGATTAGCTTTGTGTCAGGGAACTTCTTCAATGCTTAGTCATGCAGTCTAACACTCTCTCTTAGCCTTCCCTGCCTGTGGAGATTTTAGGGTAGCCAGAGATGTAAACTTAGGTCTTTTGAGGCCTTTTGTAGCATTATCCCACCTTGGATATGCATGCCCTGGATATGCTTGCGGATTTTTTTGACTCCATGACATACGAGGAAGCTATTTTAAACACTTACTTTCACATGTATATCTCTTTTCCTAAGCTCTTCCATCCTAGAGGTTGCTCAGTCTGTGTTTTGCTTAAGTGTTGTTCCTTGCCCTAGTCCACTCCATCCAATACTTGTGCCTTTTTATGATTCATAATTCCTTGGATAGCCACTCCAGTGCCCTGGAGCACTCTGAGTTGAATATAATTTTGGGAAGCCATTGTCCTTAAGAAAACTACAAGACAGGTTTGAGATACACAACCACAATTCTTTGGGAATAAAGTTTGTATAGCTCTGTCTGATGCCAACAAACTGTAGTAAGAGTGCAGGCCTCTGTTTTCCTACTGCCACAGGCTGTGTGTGTGTGTGTGGGGGGGTGGAAGGCAGGTATGTTCAAATACCGTAGCACTCACTACAAGCCTCAGCTTCTTTCTTCACCAAGTCACCCGCTGGATGTTATGAATTTTTGACTAGATTCCCAAGTTCTTCAAAAGTTGATTCTAATAGTTAGCTCATTAGTTGCTTTTAGAAAGGGAGGGGACCTTATAGTTCCCTACTCTGACATTCCCTATCACTACCCCTTTACACAACATTTGGCTTTATGTTTTTCTAGACTCATTTATAATCAGTTTGTCAAGTTCCATGAAAACCCTGGTTTCATTGAAACCTTTTATTTTTGAGATGATTATAGATTTACACATGGAAACAATATAGGGATGCCATGTACCATTTACTCAGTTTTCCCCATTGATCACATCTTGTAGAAGTATAGTAAAAATCACAACCAGGATATTCACATTGGTACAGTCAAGATAAAAATATTTCATTACTACAAGGATCACACATAATGACCTTCCATAGCCACACCTACTTCCCTTTTCCTCCACCCCCTTCTCAGCTCCTGATAACAACTAATCTTTCTCTATTTTTATAATTCTGTTATTTCATGAGTGTTGGAATAACTCATGAGTAATGGAATCATGCAATATCTAATCTTTTGAGATTGTCTTTTTTAACTCAGTGTAATTCTCTGGAGACTCAGTGAGGGGATTCCACTCAGTGAGGGGATTCCACTCAGTGAGGGGATTCCACTCAGTGAGGGGATTCCACGTAATGTAGTAATGTAAGTTTATTTGTTTTATACTATGGAGTAGTATGTGTTCCATGGCATACATTTGTCACAGTTTAATATTGGGCATACAAGTTGTTTCCAGTTTGGGGCTATTACAAGTAAAGTTATGAATACTTGTGTACAAGTTTTAGTGTGATCCTGTCCTCATGTATCTGGTAAATATGTCCATTGGGGCAATTGCTAGGTTTTATAATAACTACATGTTTCACTTTGTCAAGAAACTCTGCCAGAGTGTTTTCCATAATAGGCAATTGTGAAAGTTCTAACTTTCCACTAGACCTCTTTGGATACTACCCCAGTAGGGAGAGAGTGGGATGTCAAATTGCTGCCAGGAGATAGAAGTTGAGCCTCTCTTCTGGTCTCCACTCCATAATATATCTCTCAGCACAGCAAGGAGATATAGTGTGGCAAGTGGGCTAAAACAAAGGAGGCCTTTTTTGTTCTTTTTTAACATCAACCCAAAGGATGTATCTCTTTTTCCCAAGCTCTTCCATCCTAGAGGCTGCTCAGTCTGTGTTTTGCTTAAGTGTTGTTCTTTGCCCTAGTTAAGTTCCTTTAGCACAAAAGTGGAACGGCGTGTTCCCAGATTGGTTCTTGCTCATGGGATAGGCACATAGTTACAGATTTTTTTAATTAACTGTCCACAATAGAGTGGTTATTGCATAAAAATTTTCTTGTTTTGGTTGGATGCCCCCCCTTTTTTCTTTATATTAGGTAGAGTAGGTATTTTTGAAATACTTTTTGGTCTGTGACCATTGGTGTTATGCATTTGCTGGCTTCTTCAGTTCTAAGTTTGGGCTATAGGAATAAAAAAAAAGCCAGGAAACATAATCAGCATATCATCCCTCATGTCCCTGTGGTCTGCCTTCTTCTCTTACAGTTTTCTTGTATGTATATGTATTCAGGGTTTTTAGGTACACCTAGAGTGCTAGTGAAAATTATAGACACAATATCTTTCCAAATGGAGAAATATGCCCTGGTTAGGGTTGTGATATAAAAGGCCCAGTCTAAAAATCAATTAGGTGAAAATAAAAATATGATATTGAGTCATTTTATCCATGAATATAGTATGTCTTTGCATTTACATCTTTTAGATATGTTTTTCAGTAAAGTTTTATGATTTATTTTTCTACTCAAATGTCCTACATATTTTTTGGACTTATCTCTTGTGTGCTTCATATTTTTAGATACTATTACAAATAATATTTTAAAAATTATATGTCCTTACCTGGTGTTGGAATGTATAAATTTTAGTTTGATTTATGTTCCACTTGCATACATTAACTTTGTCAAATTATCTTAAATGTTTTTATAATTTATCTTTAGACTTTAAAAATGTAGAGTTATATTGCTTATGAATTATTATATATGTATTTCTTTCTTTCATATCTTTTCTTATATTTTTTCTACTGTTCCTTGTCTTATTGCAATAATCTCCAATACCATGTTGAGTAGATATAGTGACAGAAAGCAATTTTGTCACATTCTTGAGTTTAGAGATAACCTTATGTGATGGTCATTATAGATTCTTTTGTAGATGTTCTTTAACTGATAAAATAATCTTATATTCCTAGTTTTCAAAGAGTTATAACCTTAATGAATGATAAATTTTATTAAATGCTTTTACTGTACCTATGAGAGTGCTAATTTTGATATTTTCCTTTAATCTTTTAAGGCACTTAAGTAATTCTGTAATTTTCTAATATTGAATAAAATTTACTTTTCTGAAATAATCACTATTTGGTAATATCACATTGTATTTCTCATATATCTCCAGATTTAATTTGCAAATACAGTTTAGTATTTTTTATTTGTCTTTTGAAATTGGCCCATAATTTTCTTATCAAACTGGCCATGTGGTTTTACTATTAAAGATATGCAAATATCATTAAATATGTTAGAAAAAGTTTTCTGTTTTTCTGTTCTCTAAAAGTGTGAAATAATCTAATTCTTGATTAGTAAATATATCAAAATAAATGTTTATCTCAGTGGAAATTTTTAAATTACATTTTCAGTTTCTTGAAGAGGTAATGACATATTTCAATATTTTTTCTAGAAATTTGTTTTTGTTGCCAAGTTATTTAAATGTAGTATTATAACTTTGATATAAATTATTTCAAAAAAATTTTTAGTTATCAATGAATGGTTTTTTTTTTTTTTTTTGCTTATTTGTATGTGGTGTTAAGAATCAACCAGTGCCTCAAACATGCTAGGCAATTGCTCTACCACTGAGCCCCAGCCCCAGCCCCAGTTTTTAGTAAGTGTGGCATCACTAATTTGACTGTGCATTTTATTTATTTTGCATTCTTTCCCTTTTTAAACTGATTATTTCTTTTTATAAATGTACCTTAATTTTATCATAAAACCAACTTTTAGGTGTAGTGATGCTCTGTTTTTTATCTTTAATTTTATTAAATGATTTTAATTTAGCCATTTTCTTCTCTTTATTTTATTGTTTTCTTCCTTTTACTTGATTGTGTTAAGGCCCATTTATGCTCTCACCTCAGATTTGTGCCCTGTCACTAAAGAATGACTCATTGAAATTCAGGTCTCTGACCACCAGGAATGAAAAGATACCAAAGGGCAAAAATCCATTCAAAAATATCTAACTCCTTGGGTACACCTATAATCCCAGCAGCTCAGTGGGCTGAGGTAGGAGGATTGAGAATTTAAAGCCAGCCTCAGCAACTTAGAAAAATATTGAAAGGGCTGGGGATGTTGCTCAGTGGTTAAAGACCCTTGGTTTCAATCCCAAAACAAACAAACAAACAAACAAAACAACAAAAAACAAAACATCTCTAACCCCTTGGATTCTTTATCGTTGGTCTCTATGTACTCTTTTGTTGTTACAGTAACTCATCCAGCCATTACAAAAAGGTGTCTCTTATTCTTTACCTACCAGTTTTAGGTGTGCTTCCCTAAAGTGTTTGTGGGAAATCATTCTACCCTGTAGTCCTCAAGACCTTTTTATGGCACCTAAGGTCTGGAAATAATGTCCAATGTTTTAGTCAGCTTTGCTTTGCTGTGACCAAAAAAAAAACTTGACAAAAACAACTTAGAGGAGGAAAAACTTATTTTGGCTCATGGTTTTAGAGGTTCAGTCCTTGGTTGGCTGACTTGGTAGTTCTGAGCCCAAGGTGAGCTAGAACATCAAAGCAAAAGGCTATGACAGAAGAAAACAGCTTAGGATATGACAACCAAGAAGCAGAGAGAAAATTCTGCTTACCAGGGACAAAATATAATACCCCAAAAGCACATCCTCAATGGCCAACCTCTTCCATCCTCACTCTATCTGCCGACAGTTACCATCCAGTGAATCCATATCAGTGGATGAATCCACTGATTAGGTTTCAACTCTGAACATTCTTGCTTTGTCTCACGAATGAGTTATAAGGAAACGCCTCATATCTAAATCATAACACTTTGCTCTTGGCCCCCAAAAGCTCATCCTCATCTCACAATGCAAAATATACTTAGCCCATTTTTAAGAGTTCCAGCATTGCCCAAAATTTAAGTCCAAAATTTCATCTGGGACTCAAGGCAAACTCTTGGATATTTTTCCTCTGTAAAGATCAAAAGCAAGTTACATATATCCAATATATAATGTCACAGAGTAAACATTTCTGTTCCACAAGGAAGAAATAGGGGCCTAGAAAGAAGAGATGGGACCAAAGCAAGACTGGAATCCAGTTGGGCAAGCAAGTCCTATAGCTCTATGTCCACCATCTGGGACACATTCCATTTATTGGATTTCCAAATGGCCTTCATGGTTGCAGTTCACATGGTTTCTCTGTTGGTTCGTATTTGTTTGATTCCTGCAGCTTTCCTTGGAGACACTCCATATTACTAGCATCTCTTAATCTTGGGAGTTTCCACTGCAACATTGGCTTCCTTCTCACATCTTCATGAATCACTTTCTTAGGGACTTCCTACAGGTATTTCAACTCTGATACATTTTGTCTGACCTCTCAGATCTTCTTTCAAAATCTCCATGGAAGTTTTCATGACTCCCTAACCCCAGAATCCTACATTGCTGCAGAAACAGCACAAGGTTGACATCATCTTCTGCTATCTTGAGCAGTAGTCAAGCCACTTGAGCCTGTATCTGCAGTAGCCTGTACCTGTATGGCTCAGCACAGTGAAGCAACTTTCTAACCCTCCCCACTGAGAGATATGAGGGTGCTTCCATGGTCTCTTCTCAATGGAATTCTTGCTTTTACATCCTTGAGTCAGGGATGAGTGTCCGTTCCTGAGATACTCTCAAGTCATCTTTCCTATGGTTTCTTGGTAAAGTACATAGCAACTCTTTAGTAGCTGTAACCTCTTCAACAAGCATACATTCCTTAGCCCCAACTCTACATGCATTTTTCTAAGCAAAATGCAGGTTTTTGCCATCTTTTTAGGTTGGGATTTCTGCTTCTGATTCTCATAGTAAATCTGGTTAAAATCTGCCAACAATATCCATGCCACTTACTGAAGTTTCCTCCACCAGATTAATTATCCCATCACCTTTAAATTCAGTCTCACAGTAATTCTCAGGAAATGGGCAAAATATATTCAAGTTCTTTGCTAGAATATATCATATGTGGCCTATAGACCAATCCTCAATTCCTTTTTTAAAAATTTTTAAATTTGTATTTATGCCCTTTGATATATCACACATAGATGGGGTATAATTTCTCATTTTTCTGATGTACATGTTGCAGAATCACATTGGTCATGCAAGCATGTATACACACACACACACACACACACACACACACACACAAGAATAATGTCTGTTTCATTCTACTATCTTTCCTATTCCCACATCCCCTCCCCTTCCCTCCCATCCTCTACCTAAAACCTCATGAGTGCAGTCTACATTTCAGTGGATATTTGTATCCACTGTATCTTCTGAGTTCTCACCAGAATCACACACTAAGCTTTGTGTGCAATATTCTAAAACTTGTCCAGCTTTCATCTCTAAACTTTGAAAAATTCCTCCTACAAACCAGCCTCAAAGAATTCTGAACCACTCAGTCAGGTTAGTAACAGCAAGGATATCACTTCTTGGTATTGATTTCTGTTGTAGTCAGCTTTGTTTGCTGTGACTAAAAAACTTGACAAGCTACTACTTACTTTGGCTCATGGTTTCAGAGGTACAGTCCATGGTTGGCAGACTCCATAGCTCTTGGCCCAAGATGAGTCAGAACATCATGGCTAAAAGGTGTGGTGGAAGAAAGCAGCTAAGAACATGATAATCAGAAAGCACAGAGAGAACTCCTCTTATCAGAGACAAAGACATAATCCCCAAAGGCACATCCCTCATGACCTACTTCCTCCAGTCACACCTTATCTGCCCAAGGTTTTAGATTATGGTCCAGCTAATCTATATCAGAGGATTAATCCATGAATCCACTAATAAGTGGATTAGGTTACGATTCTCATAATCTAATCATTTCACCTCTGAATTTTCTTGCATTGTCTCACACATGAATTTTGAGGAATACCTCATATCTGAACTATAACACCAAAAATTTTAACATGATTTTCTAAAATCTTTGACCTCATTCTGCCTTTCCTGGTTTTATTTCCTGCACTGTAGTGACCTTTCCCACATGAAATCTTCTTATTAATTCTCTAGACATGATCTATGTCATTATTATTGGTAACTTCCTAATTTCTCAACATGAATATAAATCCTCTGTTTTGTAACATTATGAACTGAGCATACAGATATTTCTTTTTTACAGGAGTGTATACTGTTTTCTGAAGGAATGAATTCACATCCAACTTCTTCTATTGGGTCTTTAGCTCTTGAAGAGCAGGGACTGTGCCTGACACTGAGGAGCTATTCCAGTCAGTGATTACGAATTGAATGAGCGTGCTTTTGAATCTTCTCACTTAACATATATTTTCCCCCTTGTGCAAATTTGGTGCTCTGGCTATAGAAGCAATGGCCAAGAAAGTAATAAAGTCCTATATAGTCATTGGGATTTTTCTTTCCTGTTGATTCTAGCACCTGTAGCCCAACTCTGAAACGGTATTAACCCAATTCCACCAAGCATTTTGGTTATACCTTTGGGTTCCGGAGTCTAATTGCTTATAATGAAATACTGGAGTCATAATTTGATGGTCTGTAGGTTTCTCAGCTGTTCTCTTTATGAGAAAATCTATAATGGGATATTTTGCATGTGACTGTCTATATTTTATATGCAACACATCAGTGTTGTGTAAATTTCGTGAACAACTTGTATTATCATTGAAACCACAGAAGCAACAAACAGTTATAATTATAGTCTGAAGAAGCTATAGTGTTTCAAAGTTGCCTACAGTAGTGGTATTACAATGAAAATGTTCTGTTTGCCTGCAGCTTTCACTGTGCTCAGTGACATCACAATTATACTAAATTTTAACAGAAACTTCTGTCCTTAAACAGAAACAGCTTGTTTGAAAATCTAAGAGTTTTCTTTCTTCTGAATTCTTTGATTCTTCACTGAATAAAAGTGGTAGAAATGGTAAATATCATGGCATAACTGCATTCTTTGTAACTTCCCGGCTGGTTTTGCTATCATAGAGTAATAGGTATTCTACTTCACTCCACATGGGGAATGAATGCACGTTATTTAAAACTTCTTTCTGTGCATCTGCTACTTGTCAACTCATGATCTTCTGATCCTTGAAGATTTGACAACCCTGTGATTTGCTGTAATGGAATTACTGAAAAGTTATCAACAGAGACGTTGCAATGTAAGAATGCAAAGTAAGTCCTTAGATGTTTAGAGGGAAATGAACTTCAAAAGGGGAGTGGTAGCCACAAAGAAATACCTGATTCATGCAATTTTTGGTGTGGCTCAGTGAGTCTTTAATTTTGTTGACTGGAAGAGAGGATGTTTATGTTGCCTTTCCTTTTCCTGGGTTGTGACTTATTTTTCAATTCATCAACACCTCATCTGGCACTGAATATACCTCAGAGGGGAAAGTCAAGTCAAAGAATGCTCTACTTGGGATTGGAAAGCTGGATTCCTGTCCTGCTTTGTCTGGTCATTTTTGCCACTGACTGCAGCAGAAACATTGGATCAACTTTCAGGTTTTCTGGGCCTTTAATTCCTTATCTATAAAGCTGATGTAAGTGGTAGGTTAGACTGGCAATCCTCAAAATAGGGCCCCCGACCAGTAACATTAGCATGATCTGAGACATAGTTAAGAAGCAACCCTGATCCTACTGAATCAGAATTCTGAAAGGAGAGTCTAACAATCTGTTTTAATAATATTTTAGGTGACTCTAATGCATGTTAAATGTTGAAAACCATGGAGTTAGCTAAACTTTAGAAAACTTCTCATTGGAAACTTTCACAAGCCTCTATGAATGTAAAGTAATTTAGGTCTACATGGATGTTAAGTAGGCATATTCCTCTGCTTGTAATTAAATTTAAGATTTGGATTCCAAACACAGATTTAGAAGCATATGTAAGAAAAAAAGAAAAAGAATACTGAAACTGTTGTCCAAGAAAAGTAATTACTCTAAAAATGTTTTTTGAATATAAGCATTTGCAGAATTTGCCTCCATTTGACACTGTAAAATGAACTTGGTATTTCTGTCATACATGTATCTTGATGAATATTTCCACTGAATGATCACCACTGCTTAATGCATATGATTTCATAAAAATAATTTAAAATTATTCATATTTATTGTAATTCAGTTTTTATATTTATGGAGAACAGTTAATAATCTGTTCTACATAAGTGCACATATGGCTAAAATTTTTGTTATTGAATATTTGGGCCTTTGGTCTCCTATATAGGAAAATGTCCTTGTATTGAACCACTTCTGGGCTTTGTTAGCATATGCTTTACCTAACAGTCTGTCTGGCTCCATTTTTTATTAGTGTAGAAGAGTTTTTGGTAGTGATTTTGATTTTTGAGGACTGGTGTAATTATATTAACCAGAACTTTATGCTTTCCAAGGTCTCTGAAAGAAAGAGTTGGAGAATCTTTTATTCGTGGTCTAAATAAGTTAATAAATATAAATATATGACAAAGAACATAGAAAGGCAGTTTTTTAAAAATGAAAATGCAGTATTAAATTTAGAAAGTAAAATGAGAACTGGGAAAGGGGACTGGGAGAAACATTTCTTTTTATTTTGTGTTGATGAACATCCTAAAACTTGATTATTCTCTATTAAGAATGGCTAGATTTCTCCTTTCTATAAGATAATCCACGTTCACCTGAAGGCTAAAATACATGAATAAATGCCACATTTTGGGTTATTATTTTTATCACTTATTTCCAGAAGCTTGTGAAAAATTAGCTAAAATCTTAAGTAATTTTATTTTTTTTGTTTGCAACTGGAAATAGCCTAAAAAAGGCATACTGAAAACAGTAAGAAATAAGTTTTTTCTTTAGTTTTTTTATAAAATCAAGTGAAGGGCAAAAGACATTTTGAGAAGTTATTCACCAAATATTTATTGAATACCTATTGATATTAGGTACTGCATATGAAATTAAGGTAGATCATACATGTGTGTCTTACTTTATTGGAGATTAGGATCTAGTGAGGGAGGCAAACATTAAAAAAAATCAAGTACACAAGCTATGGATAAGTATACAGTGCTATGAAAAAGATGTGCATACTGCCTAGTTTGGGAATCGGTAAAGACTGATTTACATTTTGACAGAAATCCCTCTATTGTTTGGGCAATAGAAGGTAGGAAGTCATTGTGGTAATCCAGGTGCTCTTTGAGGACTTCAGGTATAAAAATCCCTGTACTAGTAGAACTTATAAAAGTTAAATGTAAAGTTCCAAGAATGCATAACAAAAATTTGCATTTCTTTTATTCCAGTTTTCTTTTATTGTCAACAAACCGTATCAAAATTGAGTGACTGAAGACACCAATGTATTGTGCCTTCTGGTTCTATAAATAGGTTGGCTGGGCTCACTTCCTATAGTTCCTCAAGTGGTTGCTGCCATATAGGAGCAGATTCTAGAATCATCTGCATAATCAATCACATGGCCCGTTTTGCATGCATGCCTGAGAGGTCAACATACCATCAATGTGGCCATTCATTCCTGTAGGACATCCTGAACTTCTTACATGGTGGCTTAGGACTCCAAAAGGCAGGAAATCCAGATTGCCAGTTCTCCTGAAGGGCTCTTATATTGGACTGGCTCAGCAGCAGAAATGCTATGTTCATTTGGTCAAAACAGCCACAGGCCAGTCCAGATTCAAAATAGTCCAAGAGTAGACTCCACATCTTAAAATCTGTTGTGATAACTCCCAATGGTTTATGCCTTGTATTGTCATGTGCTTGTGCAGTCCCCTTTCATGTTGGATAGGGCTGACCTGTGTAACCTATGCAAGGTTCTGTGACTTTCCAGGCTAGGTCACATTGTTGCCTCAAGATTATTCTCTTGGGTCAGATCTAGCCCCTGTGTGGAGCGGACTTTTGGAGAGTCCCAGGTGGAAAGGAAATGAAGATATGGGTATCAACAGCCGGCACCAACTTGCCACCCATGTGAGTGAGTCATTCTGAAAGTGGATCACCAAGCTCTAGTGAAGCCTCAGATGACTGCAGCCTCGTGAGAAAACTCAAGCTGGAACCACCCATCTGAGTTGCTCCTCAATCCTGCCTGACTGGAACTGTACGATATGATGATTATTTATTATTGTTTGAAGGTGTTGAGTTCATTGTAATTTGTTCTCTGACAATGGATAAGTAACACAGAGACTTTAGAGATAATCTGGGGCTGGTGTTCATGTCTGATTCACCAGTGTAACTCATACAATAGCCCCTGACTCACGGTGATTAATATCATGGAGGAAAGAAAGTCATGATGTCCTAATCACCAAATGGCCTTCTCAGTGCATGGCTTCTTGGAATGGAGACAGGACAAATGTTGGTGCCAGGAAGCATGACACAGTAGAGGTGGGATTCTGGGTACAGAAGAGTAGTCTATGTGCAAAGATCACGCAGTAGAATATGGTCACTTTTTGATAGGTGTGACAGGATTGCTGACAGCCTTGGCCAGAATTGTAGAAATCAGAAGGCAAAAGCTTCCTGAAGGCTATGAAGATTAGATCAAAGTCTTCCGGTTTGTGTACATGTCTTTTTCTTCTATCATAGAACATGATTAAGTTGGTCTGTATAAAAAAAAAACTATTTTGTTCTTCTAAGAAATCACTGGTTTGTGGTCAGTAACTTGTGCTCTGATAGGATAGCTACCTTTGTATTCCTGGGTGACTTGTTTTTGTGTCTTCTCAGTTCATTTATTCTTTCTTCATATCAAAGATAAACCTAACAGATATTTTTCAGTGTTTTGAAGAAATACCAGTTGAAAGTCAGAAAAGAGCAGTAATATAACAACCTCCTAGAACTCCAGGGACAGTTATAAAGTAAAATCACTCTCCCTTTGTCTTACACAACATTTTACCTGTGTTTTTGAAGTTTTCGAGAAGATAGAGAATGGGGCTTAAGCATATTTTCTTAAAACAATTTTGCCATAAGGCTTCTATATGTCAGTATTTTTAACATAAAATTGTGGAATAAAAATAATAAGAAATATTACAGATTTGATATGGCATTGGAAGATTTTGGAAGAATGTTATTAAAAGCAGTATTATATGTAAGATATACGTACCAAATTCATGTGTTCTGTTTTTGAAGGGACTAAGCATGAAAGAAAGTCATGGCTCAGTAAGAATTCAGGATAAGAGAGAGTATTCTAGAAGGGAAACATAACCTATGAGATGTTGGGAAAATGGGACAGACAGATGAGACACAAACAACTACCAGCCAGTAGATCCCGGACTGGAGCAGAGAGTATGTGCTAAACAACCCCCACTTGCCCACACCTCAACCTGTCACATCAAGTTTCTTCTCTACAATCAGAATTCACACATTCCTTCATTTCCCCTGCTTTCTAGAATGAAAGCAATAATGGCTGTCCAGACTCCCTCTAAAAATACTGATTCTATTCCTTAAATAAGACCTCTTGCATGATGTTGGGAGGTAGAAAAGAAAAGGTTAGTGGGAACTGGAATGAGATAACCAAACAGAGTAGACCGAGGCAAAACTGTGCATGAAAGTATACTTGGCAGTGACGGTGGTTACAGAGTGGGTGGGCCAAGGAAGATTTGGAGCCAAGTGGAAATCACACTAATAGCACATACACACAAAATTTCTGCATTTTCAAATTCAAAGATTACCTTTCAATATTCAAAGACTGAAAATCATGATTGGTTGCACATTGGTCTTCCTAGATGTATATCTGGTTCAGAATTTTTCAGTAAGGACAGCAAAACAACAGGTTTGAATACACATTTTTTAAAGAAAATTACAAAAACAATATGTGCTTTTTGAAGAAAATTTGGAAATACAGAAAATTACAGAGATAAAGGAGGAGAAAGTGAAGGAGGCAGAGGAGTAGGAGGAGAAACAACTAAAAAAAATCACTTTACCTATTTGGTTTATCTTCTTCTTTTAGTCCTCACTCCCTTTTCCTCTATACATAGTACTTTACATACAGCATATAACATACCCACAAATATACCATATAATTTAAATGTTTACTTTTTTCACTTAAGGATTTTTTAATTAATTTTTTTTGGGGAAACATCACAGGAAGTGGAACTGTATTATCTTTCATTGAGTGCTAAAATGTAACTGTTGGTTACTTAAAGATCCCTCTTTTTTTTTTTCGAACTTCATAATGATTTGATATTTGCTGTTATAAATAACTTTGTAAATACCACATTGTGATGAACCTGGTTATTTCCAAATTTAACATTTTCTTAAAGGATAGATTTCTTTAAAATTGGTTATTTTGGATAGGAATTTCATGTTTGTAGTTTGCTATTTATGATTATCTGAGAAGTGACTTGATTCTTTAATGAGGTATAGTTCCTCTTTAAAATTCATAGATCCTCACTAAGAACCAAAATTATATATAAGAAATGATCCATTCAGACGTGGGCTCCTCTCCAGACTTCTGAACTTGGAGTTCCCAGGAAGACTGCTGCATGTCCCATATACCATGGTGAACCCTGGATGGATGCAGCTATTGAATTGCGTGTGAATAGACACAACTCTTTGCAGAATGGTTTCTCATGAAATGGTATCAGGAGGAGAATAAAACAACTAGAATGTTGGCAACATTCTTGGTCAACTAGCTTGAGGATCTAAAGAGATCCAACAACATTTAAGACACGGAATCTTATTTCTGTTTTTATTTGGTACACTTAAAATATACATTTTTGGGGACACACCTTTCTTTTAAAGCTTCACTGAAATGGCCTTTATGTAGAATGTTCAGATGCAATATGAAAACGTTTATGAACACAGAAATGTTACAGTGGTGATACCACTTATCTACTTTTCTCTTTCCGAACCTTACATTTTGTAAATAAAATGTTAGTATTTTTATTCAACTCACTGTTTGACTATTTGTTTTTCACTAACCTTTTATTACTATACAAATATTTTTATATGTTGTTATGAGTGCAACCTCCTATTAGTTTCAAATTCTGTAATGTCATAATCACACAAAAGGCTGAAGTACTGATTATGCCTCAGATAATGTAGTTGTTAATGATCAACTTAATGTTAAAAGCCATTACTGCTCATTGACATAATTCTGAGAACATTATACTGTAGAAGTGCACCTTTTGTGTGGAAATAGAATGACAAAATTGAAATGTTAAAAGTTGAGTGTCTGAATAATAGCCTGTGAAATCATTTAGACAAGACCATTGTTGCCTCTATTGTTCAAAGACCAGAGAGTGACAGGATGAGACAAAAAAGGAGAAACACCACAATGGCACCCCTTGCAGGTTTGAAGGGAGATGGAAAGTAAAGAGGATCCCTATTTGTCTGTTTCTTTTCTCACAGGGTCTTCTCCTAACAACAGAGCACCCTCCTCTGGCCACTTGCCAAAAAGGGATGCTGCCTTGTTTTTGATTGGCAGGAGTCAAGCCAGGCAGGGGCTTACTAATAAGAACCCTGCAAGGAGATTTTTTTTTTTCTTCTTTTTTTTTTAATATTGTTTTTAGTTGTTGATGGACTTTTATTTTATTCATTTATTTATATGTAGTGCTGAGAATCGAACCAACCCAGTGTCTCACACATGTGAGGCAAGTACTCTACCACGGAGCCACAACCCTAGCCCGAACATTTCCAATACATTGATGGCTGGCAGTAATTCAAACCCATTATTCAGAGCCTCCATGCTGCCTACTCAGGGGTTTTGGTTCATGAAGCATTTCAAAGCTGGGAAGAGACATTAGGAAAGCAGTAAGTGTGTAGTGAGTCACTTTAACAAACAACCTGCCAGCCCACTTTGGTACTCTGCCTTTTGGGGTCTATTTTCTTTGGTAATCATTTTTGATGTGGTGAGTAGAGGAAAGTCAATAGAGTGTAGAGAGAGAGAAAGATGGTGTGCTCATGTGTTAAGGTAAGGAATAGATGTGTGTAAGCCCTAATGCTTGTTTGATGGAGTCAATGGGATCTAAAACAGAGGTGTACGGCTCAGTGGTAGAGTGCTTGCCTACATATATGAGGCCACATGTTTGATCCCTACCACTATAGAAAAAATAAGCAGAATTAATTAATTAATTAATTAAATACAGAGGCATGGGGCTTGGGGGGTGGCTTAGTTGTAAAGCACTTGCCTAGACTGTGAAAGGACCTCAGTTTGATCCTTAGCATTGCAAACCAAACTAAAACAAACCAACAAAAACAACAAATGTGTAGTTTGTTGCTGGATCATCTAGGGTCACTGTTCCAAGGTCAAACATCTCATTCCTTCCTCTATGACTGATCTTTAATATTACTCATATTTGTTCTAAGTAGAGATGAATTGCAATATGTTCATCATTGACACTAGAAATATCCAAAACTTATGATTTGCTTATTAGTGAATGAGTGACAGTTATATTCACTTATAATAATACAAGCATGGTTCTAAACATTCTTTGTTCAAAGCACCATTCTAAATGCTTCATATGTGTTAATAAGGGAGAATTTGTTGGAAGTAGTCCCCTGAAATAGAAATGTACAATTGTTTCCGATTATCAGATAGAAGGGAAGAATATTTGTATTATCAGAATGGATGAAGACTGATGTTCAAAATGCACATTAGTTTTAAAGAAAACATGGAATTATGCTTAGAAAATAACTTAAGAAATCAGACATTTAAAAATTATTTTAAAAGATTTCTACAAAATTGGATGATTTTTAAAAGGCTTTCTTGACACTGCATTTTTTAAAATTAAACCTTGTTTTCCTGAACAGTAGTAGATCTACAAAATAGACGCCACACACAGTTTACCCAGTTTCCTTTATTATTAAAACTTGTAGTAGTATGGTGGACATGTTATAGTTGATCAAGCAATATTAATGCATTGTGATTAAAGTTCATAGTTTATTTAGCTTTCTTGTTTTTTCCTGACATCTTTTTTCCATGGATCTCATCCAGGACACCACATTTCATTTAGTCACCATCTGTCCTTCGCTTTCTCTTGGCTGTGACAGTTTCTCTGATTTTTTCTTATTTTTGATGACCTTGACAGTTTTAAGAAGTACTGGTTAAGTATTTTGTAGAACATCCTTCAATGGGGGTTTGTTTGATACTTGTCTCATGAGTTGGCTGGGGTTTGAGGATAATTTTTAATATTACTGAAAACACTTCCAGATTTCTGTCACATTGGTTTATAGGGAAGAGTTCATAACCTGTAATTGATGAAGGAAATATTATTTATTTATGGCTAGTGAATGTTGAAGATTGTATATGTGTGTGTGTGTCCCCATTAATTCACAGGTATGGAAGACAAAAATTTCAGAATTCATTCCTTTCTTTCCTCAGTACACATCCACAGAACACCCACTATTTGACAGGCATTATTCTGAGCACAGGGGATACAAATCTACACAAGTGGCAGAAAAATTAGTTTCTCAACAACCCTGCAAGGAGGGAGCCCTTCATTAATAAACTTGGTAAAGAAGGGAATCTAACAACTTCCTTATGAATCCTATCCGTGTCTCCATTATTACTCTCTTCATTTAAAACCCACTTCCCAGGGCTGGGGTGTGGCTTAGTGCTCCTGTGCTCAAGTGAGAAGACTGGGCTCAATCCCTAGCACTGCAGAACCAAACAAAAACCCTATTTATAGAGAAAAACATCTCTATTTTTTTTCCAGTAGAAATGGAGGTTGACAAATAATGTGTATTAAGATATTTCTATAACCTCAAACTAAATAATAATAAACTATAGACTAATGGAGAATGCAGTTCAGTGGAGGGGTATCTGATTACCATGTGTGAGGCCCTGAATTTAGATAATAACTCTAATAGTTTTTTAAAATTATTGCTCACGTGCACTATTTTTGTATGTCTTGTAGGTCAGTGCTTTTAAAAATTTTGTTCATGATTATGTGCATTATAGTTTGTACTCTTTTAAAACATTTTATTTTTAAATAATTTTATGATTACAGAAAAATAGTAAAAATAGAAGGTCATGTTCACTTTTTATTTACCTTCTCCTAACATTAACAATATAATCAAGGTACATTGATCAAAACCAGGAAATAAACACTGTTTTCTAAACTTTAGCTCATATTTGAGTATGACCAGTTTTTATACTAATGTTCTTTTTCTGTTTCATGATTCAATCCAGATTCTACATTGTACATAATGCTGTGTCTTGGTTTCTTTCTCAATCTGGAGAGCTCCTGTCTTTCTGTTTGTTCTATGACATTGACATTTTTAATAGAATTTTGAAATGAGTAGATATTTTGTAGAATGCCTCTCCATTTGGATTTGAATGACATTTTGCAGTGATGGGGTTGAGGTTATGCATTTTTGTAAGAATACCACACAAGTTACATCCTCAGCTCATCCTATTGGGAGAACTTGATGATATGAGTCATTACTGGTGATGTTAACTTTGATCTTTGGTTAAACTAGTATTTTTCTGAATCTTTCACTGCAAACTTAACTATTTTTCCTATTGTCATCACTAATACTTTGAGGCAATGCAAATGTCTTGTTTTCATTATTTTGTTGAGTGTCCACCTTTTTTTAATAACTTGAAGGTTCCACATCAATATTATCTAAAAATCAGTTCCATAGTTAAGCAATTCCTTTAAAACAGACTGATATTTGAGATTTTCTCTAGCAGGTACTGGTTTGGTTGCTGTTTAACAGGCTTCTAAAATATGTTGATGAAAGATAGGTCGTGCTCTCTAATTAAATCAAATGTTTGGAAAAAAATAAAAGAACTTCCATACATTATACTTGGGATAAGTAATAACAAATTCAACAGATTTTTAAGTTGTTGTTTATATGCACCATTCTTTGTGTGCCTTAACAATCCGTACTTTTAAAAAAAATGTACAAGATTACTTGAATTAGGCTTTCTACTCTTAAAACATTTTATTTCAGAATAATTTTAGGACTACAGAAAAGTTGCACAAATCAAAGAGTCCACTCCTCTTATTTACCTTCTCTTAATGTTAACTACTTAGCAGAGTCATTCTGTCATTGTGGCCCTGTGCCTAACATGTGAAGATGTGTGTGTGTGTGTGTGTGTGTGTGTGTGTGTGTGTGTGTGTATCTATATATCTATATATCTCAATCCTTGTGAATTCATATTCAACAACATTTAACTCTTTAGTTTTCAGAAGTGGCTTTTTTTTTTTCAATTTTCTTCATTAGACTGGCCTATTCTGCCTCAAGAATTCAATTTTAATGCTACTGGGAAGAGTTAAAGGCAGGCCCATTTACCTCTAATGAATTAGGATGCATTAGCAATAACAGCATTAGATCGTAGTTAGAAAAGGACAAACAGCTTTGGAAAAAAGTAGATCTAAGGCTTTCTTTTATTAGGCAATCATGTTGTTTTCAAAGCTAATATTTTTATAATAGTCCTCTATTTGAATTCTCCTTATCATTTTATTTAATACTCTGGATATCTGCTTCAGTTCTCCCCTCTGCTACCTCTTTGTATTTTCCAGTAGAACTGACTAGGGTTACGTTTTTCCATACATCACTCCTCTCCCCTAAAGATTTGCAGCATTTTGGCCCCAAATATTGTCTTTATTGCTTGAACTCAACGATTTTTGATGTGTTATATATAGTTTTTATTTACTTATATATATTTATTTTTCAGGGGAGGAGGCTAGGAATTGAACCCAGGGCCTCACCTGTGCTAGGCAAGCACTCTACCACTGAACTATACCAGGACCTAATCTATTTATATATTTATGTAACCCTCACATTATTTAGTATTTATATACTGTAATTGCATTCAAATTACCCCTAGAGGCACCTATTTATTTTATCTCTCCACTTGCTTCAGTCTGTGCTTATGTAAAACATAGGCAAGGTAAAGTACTCAGGTTCCTGCTATCAGAACACCTGTTCCATCACAGGACAATTTTGAGAGACCATCTTATCAGAATGTAAACAGGCTTTTGAATGAAATCTCAGATATTTGGCGGTCCTGTAGTAGGTTTTAGAATGCATAAAATATGCCCGAAAAGGGTAAAAGAAATTGTCTTGTTTTCTTGGGAGAAGAAATTAGTAGGCTTGAGTAATCACTGTTGGATTTTCTAGAATTTAAAAGATTTGTGAGTGAGGAAGTGAGAGAGGGCAGATGGATACTGAGAGAAAAAAATGAGGTCTCAAGGAAGAGGGCAGAGGTGTGTGTGCAGTTGTAACACTGGCTAAAAGAAAACCCCAGTCGTCCACAGCAAAGGGAGTTGTGGAAGGTGAGGAGGGTTCTTCCTATGAATGAACACGGAGGACAATTGAAATCATTTGCTCCCTCTGACAAGGTGAAAATGAATGATTTCAGCTTATGTGTGTGCTTCTGAACCTCTGTTCACCCACCACTCAGAGGCTGTGGGAACTCCAGATGCAGTTGTTCTCATAGAGCTACATTAGGAACTCATCCAGCCCCTGCAAAAGTATCAGGAGGCCGCATTGGCAGCAAACAGATCCACTCCTAATGTAACTTGAGGGGAAAACTTAATGCCTTTGCACTGCCATTTGAATTTTTTTGTTTGAAAGAGCATATAGATTATTTATAGTCAATCAAATAAACCTCAGGGTCTTTTAATAAACTCATAGATTATGTTGCTCAAAGGATTTTATTGAAATAATATCTGAATTCGTCCGTGACAATGACATTCCATATGAGTTTATGGCTCTATCCTGTGTGGAATAAGATTTCCACCTTACCCCAGGGTATCTGCATATCATTTGAACACTCAGAAAGAAGATGAAGGAGTGACTTTAGGTCACTATACCAGCTTCTTTCACGTTTTTTTTTTTTTTTCTCTGAAAAACAAAAACACAGACAGAAGCAGTTTGAAATTAAATGATAAAAGATTGGGAAAAGCCCAACCAAATGCCTTCTAAAACAGATACATTTAAACCCTTTGATTAACATTTTTTTTAGGGGGAAGTGTGAGTTTTCTATCTTATAGTCATTTTTAAAAGGCACCACATCTTTCCTGGTCAGAATATTAGGGATTTAGAGAGTTTGGCTTGGATCTGATCCAAGAAAGAGCAACCAAGGATGTAAGAATCCATGTCATCATAGCCAGAAGCTTTGATTTCAGCTACATTTTCTTATTCTCTGATGTGCTTGAAGAGCTCACAGTTGTCTGAAAGTGTGGGATTATTGCTCACACCACACACATCACCTCCATAGTTCACGCCCACACTCCCACAGGCAACCATCTTGCCATCTCTTGCAGAATTATGGTTGTTTCCCTTTTCTTAAAATTAAACCACTCCATTACAGTGTGTTGTTTGAAATCCAAAATTTTATGAAGTTCCCCATTTTTTTGCCCATTTTACCTTTATTTTCTCTCCCATCATTACTTTGACCCCAAATTCCCCCCATCCCTGTCAGAGGCCCTTCTTTCCTCCAACTGTCTCTTCAAATCTCACATCTTACTTGAAATTTCATTTAAAGTCTCCAGGCTTTCTCTGTATTCCTTACTCATTTCTCCCTTGGTTGTCATTTATTTAACTTTACAGTGACATTTTCTAACTCCATAAACCCTTCTGAGGTAACAATCTTTATGAAACACACATGATTCTATTGTATTATTACTTTTTTTTTCCAAAGGAGAACACAGCCAGAAAAGAACAATGGAGAATTGTTTTCTCACAAATAGGACAAATTAATAACAAAATCGTGGAAACCTTAGAGTGAGAAGGAATTTTTAAAAATCATCTTGTCAAAGATCTTCATTTTATTATGAGAAAACTGAGTCCCAGAGAGTTGGAGTTATTTTCCTAAAGTGACAAGTCTCCGGCAGCCAAGGCTGGAGTGCTCTAGGACTGATTCCAGTTTTATTTTCATTCCATAGTACTTGCCCTTCCTGGATACTGTCATGTCTCATACCAGTAGAATATTGGTTTCAGGACCCTCTGCAGATACCAAACCCCTTGGATGCTTAAGTCTCTCACATTAAATGATGTGGTATTGCATATAACCTATACACATCTTCCTGAATACGTTAAGTCATCTCTGGAGGATTTATAATACCTAGTACAATGTAAATGATATGTAAATGTTGTTATACTATATCATTCAGGGAATAATTATAAGAAAAAAAATGTCTGTACACATTCAGGACAGATGCAATTTTTTTCCTGAATATTTTTGATCTTCAATGGTTTGAATTTGAAGATGAAGAACTGAGGCTGTGTTTGCTTTGAGTCAGAATGATTCAATAGGCATTTAAGCAACCACTTTGAGCACTGTGTAGGTACCAGGGACTCATGATGCCTAGACTCATGTCTTGTCATGGTGGAGTTTGCATTGGGTAAAGGACACTGGTAAAGAAACAGGGAATAGGTAATGACAGGCGATAATTTGAGCTGTGAAGAACAATGAAGCAGTACATGAGAACAGAGTGAGCAATGGGGGATGTGTGCATTTGGGTCAGAATGGCCAGGACCTCTCTGAGGAGGTGACCTTTGAGTATAGGTCTGAA